>NW_025163915.1:0-1609 GCF_004010195.1 Chiloscyllium plagiosum
TGAAACATAAATTACACCAATATCCCGCCCTATGCCCTGAACCTTTTGTTTTCTAGAAAGCTATCAAACTCAGTCTTCAACATGCAGTCCTCGATGGAACCACCACAGCGTCTGGGAATATCGAATTTAAAGATTCAGCTAATTCTGAATTGCCACATATCTGCTATTGCGCACCTAATATTCCTGTTGTCCATCTGCTACTCTTCCGAACATCTCCTCTGTCACTGTAATTATTGCTGTTTTTAAACGCGTGTCTCTGCATGACTCAGTGATGGTTTGAATGTTAAAATATTCTGCATTGTGGCCGCAGGAATTTCGTTCGAATCCGAGCCACTGCATTTTACTCCTTGTGACTCATGCTGAATAAACACAGAAAGGAATTAGTTGATTTTACATGAAAGCATTCTCAGGGATTATGATTTTTCCCATCAAACCCCTCTCTCTCTCACATCTCTGCGAGTCATATATCAGGAATGAGACTCACCCATTCTCGGAGAATTCCCTCCCTCCCGCAATCACTTAACTCCTTTAAGTTCCCCCTCCCATTTCCCTTACAATCACTTTTACATTCACCTCCTTCAGTCTGTGCTGCTGCGCTCACTGTTGCTGTGTGACCATGCCCAAGTTTCACCATCGGGACCTTCAAACCAATTGATCCATTTTGATACCGCGGTTGTGAGATCAATCCTCATGTCGCAGCTTTTACAGACATGGATCAGCGATTATTGAAACATCAGGCTCAGGAAAAGGGCACAGGACAGCATTGAGGAAAAGAAACTTTATTCACAAAAACATCAGTTTCCATGGATTTTCGCATCATTTATTTTACTTGTTCATTCAGCTCTAGCGAGACTGTTGTGTGTAGTTATGCAATTCACATTATAGCAGGGATGTGACAGCGCTGGAAACGATGCAGGGGAGATTCGCCAGGATATTGTCTGGGCTGAGGAAGAGAGATTGGACAAGCTGGAGTTGTTTTTCTTAGAGCAGAGGAGATGGGGGGGGCGGCATGATTAAGATGTACAAAGCACTGAGAGATATTCAAGTGACATTAAAAAGGAGTTAGGATAGTTGCGCGATTCTTATTGAGCAATACAGATACTCCGAGCTAAGTACAGGTTATTAATAGCTGTCCTTCCATTCTCGAAGGGATATGTCACAGGAAGAACTGTGCTGTCTGAATCAGCGTGGGGGAGTACTCCTGCTCCCGGGGAGACAGACTGACAGTGACAGTGTAAGCACGTGACTTCTGTCAGCTGTTGGCATGAAAATCATTAAGTAATTTTGCTCCGTAATTAGGTATTTGCTTATAGCAGGAGGCTCAGGACGATATGCATTCTACTGCCCTTTCCCCACTAGCCCATACAACTGAATACTGGCACAATGCAGGACAATTTCTCTCTGTACATCCTCGTGCAATCCTCCTTGACCTCCAACACTTTCCCATATGGCACCATTCCACGAAATCTCAGAAGGTGTAATGCTGCACAGTTATGATGTCACTCCTCATTGTAAGGTTCCAGTGATTTATCTGCCCATCACTCAATTCAGCAAACTGCATTTTCTGCTCACAATATGTTCTCGTCTGGATTGGGGAGAGAAAAACAGG
>NW_025163916.1:0-1609 GCF_004010195.1 Chiloscyllium plagiosum
TCACTGATGCGATTACCAGTATTCAGGACCAGTATTCAGGACCAGTGTCACTGATGCAATGACCAGTATTCAGGACTGGTGTCACTGATGCAATGACCAGTATTCAGGGCCTGTGTCACTGGTGTGGTGACCAGTATTCAGGTCCAGTGTCACTGGTCCGGACACCTGTATTCAGGTCCAGTATCACTCATGCGTTGACCAGTATTCAGAAGCAGTGTCACTGATGCGATGACCAGTACTCAGGACCAGTGTCACTGATATGTTGACCAGTATTCAGGACCAGTGCCACTGGAGCAGTGACCAGTATTCAGGACCAGTGTCACCGATGCGATGACCTGTATTCAGGACCAGTGGTACTGATGCGACGACCTGTATTCAGGACCAGTGTCACTGATGCGATGACCTGTATTAAGGACCAGTGTCACTGATGCGATGACCTGTAGTTGCAATGACCAGTATTCAGGACCAGTGCCACTGGTGTGGTGACCAGTACTCAGGACCAGTCTCACTGGTGCGATGACCTGTATTCAGGACCAGTGTAAGTGGTGTGGAGACCAGTATTCAGGACCAGTCTCACAGGTGCGATGACCTGTATTCAGAACCAGTGTCACTGGTGTGGTGACAAGTATTCAGGAACAGTGTCACTGGTGCGAACACCCCTATTCAGGTCCAGTGTCACTGATGCGTTGACCAGTATTCAGAAGCAGTGTCACTGATGCGATGACCAGTACTCAGGACCAGTGTTACTGATACGATAACCAGTATTCAGGACCTGTGTCACTGGTGCGGTGACCAATATTCAGGACCAGTGTCACAGGTGCGATGACCAGTATTCTGGAGCAGTGCCACTGATGCGATGACCAGTATGCAGGTCCAGTGTCACTGATGCGATTACCAGTATTCAGGACCAGTGTCACTGATGTGTGACCAGTATTCAGGACCAGCCTCACTGATGCAATGACCAGTATTCAGGACCGGTCTCACTGATGCAATGACCAGTATTCAGGGCCTGTGTCTCTGGTGTGGTGACCAGTATTCAGGGTCAGTGTCACTGGTGCGGTGACCAGTATTCAGGACCAGCCTCACTGGTTCGATGACCTGTATTCAGGACCAGTGTCACTGGTGTGGAGACCAGTATTCAGGACAAGTCTCACTGGTGCGATGACCTGTATTCAGAACCAGTGTCACTGGTGTGGTGACAATTATTCAGGAACAGTGTCACTGGTGCGGACACCCCTATTCAGGACCAGTGTCACGTATGCGATGACCTGTATTCAGGACCAGTGTCACTGATGTGATGACCTGTATTCAGGACCAGTGTTATAGATGCAATGACCAGTATTCAGGACCGGTGTCACTGATGCGAAGACCAGTATTCAGGAGCACTCTCACTGTTGCGATGACCTAAATTCAGGACCAGTGTCACTGATGCGGTGACCAGTATTCAGGACCAATGTCACTGATGCGATGACCTGTATTCAGGACCAGTGTCACTGATGCAACGACCACTATTCAGTACCAGTGTCACTGGTGCGATGATCAGTATTCAGGACCAGTCTCACAGGTGCGATGACCTGTATTCAGAACCAGTGTCACTGATGCGATGACC
>NW_025163917.1:0-1609 GCF_004010195.1 Chiloscyllium plagiosum
TTTGTTGCATAAACTCTATCTATTTAAGGTACTTATCCGAATCTTCTCCTTTCCATAATGTCATCTTCTGTGTTCGAAGTGAGTGTGTTTCCCTCTGTTTTTCTCCCTGACCATGATTCAGAGCTCTGTAGTGTCAGTGATGCCAACCTTATGCAATTTCAGAGTCAAGGAACTTCTGCACCATGCGTTATGTTCAGTTCCCAGTGTATGGCGCTCCATGTTGAACAGGATGTTTGGGTATCTTTGACATACGTAATTGGAAATTGTTCAAAAACAGAAATTGCAGAAGAAATTGCTAAGGGTGTTGCAGCATTTTCTGGAGTGAATGCAGAGTTAAACTTTCAGGTCCAGTTCATCTTCTATAAAGGTACCAGTATCTCCAGCATTTTTTGTACTCTCATTTCCAGTATCCATAGTTATTTGTTTAATTGAATTTTTTTTCTGTGCCTATCCATTTCTGGTGAAACTCAGCAGGTCTGTCAGCATCTGCAGAGACAGAGAAATAGTGTTAGCGTTTCCAGTGTGACACTTCTTCAAAACTGAATACAATTGCAAAATGGTCTTTTCATCCCTTACCAGAAGAGCGGATGGTTGGCAGGGAAAGGAGGGTGTGGCAATAGATAAACGGGCTTTTAGCAGTGGTGAATGAGACAAAACTGAATACAATTGCAAAATGGTCTTTTCATCCCTTGCCAGAAGAGCGGATGGTTGGCAGGGAAAGGAGGGTGTGGCAATAGATAAACGGGGCTTTTAGCAGTGGTGAATGAGAAGATTCTGTACAAGGGGTTTAAATTAAGGTGTAATTGGGGGAAGGGGTTCACTCTATTGATTGCAAGATAAAGAAGACACAATCACACACAGTCACAGGGAGAATGTTGGCTATATGGTATTATATAGATATGGCCACAGATACGTTTTCACTGTAGTGATCATCATCCCCTTTAGACAAAGGAATTCAGATGCTTACCTTCTTATTGGCACCAGTAAGCATTTCATGTCGTCTTAGTATTGTAACATGGAGAAAAACAAATAACAGTATGAAGATTGGGCTGAGTATTCGTTACCTGTGATGTTTAATATCGCTTCAAATTTGCAGTGCTTAACTTTAAATGCTTGTTCTTGAAGTTAGTATCAGGTGGAGTGTAGAAGGTTGCGGGCTGACATTGCAGAAGCTTACAAAATCATGAGAGGAATGGATAGGGTGAATAGCCAAGATTTTTCCACGGGCTGGGGGAGTTCAAGCATAGAGGGAATAGGTTTAAGGTGTAAGAGGGAATATTTTAAAAGGGACGAAGGGACAACGTTTCTACACAGTGTGGTGTGGGTATGGAATGGGCTGCCAGAGCAAGAGTGGTAGATGGCGTGTACAGCTGCAACATTTAACATCATTTGGACAAATATATGACTGGGAAACACTTAGAGGCATATGGGTCAAAGGAAAGCAGATGGGACTAATATAGTTTGGAAAACCTGCCCAGCATGGACATTTAGTAAAGCTTCACACAGAGTCAGTGTGGGTCTGTGAAAAGGAAATGATATTTTGCCCTGGAAAATCATGCAAAGTACTTCTGGAGGTGCCTGAAAATGTAAAAAGCGGACTTGATAAAGG
>NW_025163918.1:0-1609 GCF_004010195.1 Chiloscyllium plagiosum
CCCTTCGGCCCCTCGTCCCCCTGCTCTCCCCCCCCGGGGCAAGAAGGGGACTGACAGGTAACTGCAGCACCAGGCCCTTCGGCCTCACGTCCCCCTGCTCTCTCCCCGGGGCAAGAAGGGGACTGACAGGTAACTGCAGCACCAGGCCCTTCGGCCCCTCGTCCCCCTGCTCTCCCCCCCCCGGGGCAAGAAGGGGACTGACAGGTAACTGCAGCACCAGGCCCTTCGGCCCCTCGTCCCCCTGCTCTCCCCCTGGGGCAAGAAGGGGACTGACAGGTAACTGCAGCACCAGGCCCTTCGGCCCCTCGTCCCCCTGCTCTCCCCCCCGGGGCAAGAAGGGGACTGACAGGTAACTGCAGCACCAGGCCCTTCGGCCCCTCGTCCCCCCGCTCTCCCCCCGGGGCAAGAAGGGGACTGACAGGTAACTGCAGCACCAGGCCCTTCGGCCCCTCGTCCCCCTGCTCTTCCCCCTCTCCCCCGGGACACACAGGGACAGGAGGCCCTCCCAGCTGTGTGCTGTCGGCACATCGCTCTCAATTCACTCTCCTTTGTCTCTCTCCCCCAGAGCTGGTCAGATTGAGATGCTGAGTGAACTCTGTACGATCTCTGTTGCCCATAACCTGGGAGAGGGCATCATGCTGAAAATCAAATTCAACATCATCGCCTCGCTATATGATTACAATCCCAACCTGGCCTCCTGCATGAAGGTAAATCCGCTACCCCCTCGGCAAATACAGGGGAAAGCTCCCTCTACACCGTCCCGTCCCCCCCCCGTCCGTCCCCCCCCATCCCAGGGACAGGGACAGCACGGGGTTAGATACAGAGTAAAGCTCCCTCTACACTGTCACCCCCATTCCAGGGACAGGGACAGCACCGGGTTAGATACAGAGTAAAGCTCCCTCTACACTGTCCCCCCCATCCCAGAACAGGGACAGCACCGGGTTAGATAGAGTAAAGCTCCCTCTACACTGTCGCCCCCCCATCCCAGGGACAGGGACAGTACGGGGTTAGATAGAGTAAAGCTCTCTCTACACTGTCCCCCCCCATCCCAGGGACATGGACAGCACGGGGTTAGATACAGAGTAAAGCTCCCTCTACACTGTCCCCCCATCCCAGGGACAGAACGTGGTTAGATACAGAGTAAAGCTCTCTCTACACTGTCCCCCCATGCCAGGGACAGGAACAGCCTGGGGTTAAATACAGAGTAAAGCTCCCTCTACACTGTCCCCCCTATCCCAGGGACAGGGACAGCACGGGGTTAGATACAGAGTAAAGCTCCCTCTAGACTGTCCCCCAATCCCAGGAACAGGGACAGCACGGGGTTAGATACAGAGTAAAGCTCCCTCTACACTGTCCCCCATCCCAGGGACAGTTAGACCATGGGGTGAGATACCGGGTAAAGCTCCCTGTACCCTGTTGTCGGTGTTCCCTGCAGGAGGACATGTGGAGGAAGTGCCTGGACTGTGTGGATAACCTTCTCGACATCCTGTTTGAGTGTCCCAACATTTTCATAGGAGAGAACATTGGGGAGGACTCTGAGAATCTCTCCAATCCAGAGCAGGTAACAGCACCTCCCGCCTCTCTCTCTCACTCTCTCTCTCACACACTC
>NW_025163919.1:0-1609 GCF_004010195.1 Chiloscyllium plagiosum
CAAGTCCACGAGCATTTCAATGTGAAAGACTTCTGCCTGTTCCTCTTCTGTTCAGATTTTTTTCCCTACATGATTACATCAAACCGCATGATTTTGAACTGAACCCAAATACCTTCGTCTTTCTCTGAAGTTTTTGCTTCATGCTCTGATGTATGATAGTAGCATTTTCGAATCGCACTAAGAGTAATTAAAGACTGCATATGTTGGCGATCAGAGCCGAAGAGCGTGCTTCTGTGAAAGCACTGTCAGTCAGGCAGCATCCGAAGAGAAGGACAGTCGAGGTTTGGAGCATAAATTCTGAGCTAAATCGTTCACAGCACCAAATTGCCTTCGTGGACCGATCACATTTTCAATCAGGCCCACTGATACTTCTCCAGTCTTGATTTGGCACTCCGGATGAGGAGCCTCTGCTTGAAATATCAACTTCCCTTCTGCTTTCTGGTTTTCATTTTCAGTTCATCAGCTCTTCATTTGGCTTCTCCACAACTATAGGCATCACTCCCACCTTGCATCATTCTAAATCCTTCCCAAGAACAAACTGCATTCATGAAACTGACATTCTATCAATCACTCACACTGTTACTTCCTCAGACTTGATTTGGTTCTCCAACATGATCTTGCATAGGGGAACGGTGAATTTCTATCCATCTGTTCCACGAAGTACCACTCTTTCGGTTAACATGTCAAGCAGAGTGTAAATACGTCCATATCTTAATATTCGAAACTGATTACATCAAATATCTCACAAAATGATAGCTCCTTTTCCTTACCCCGCATAATGTCTGTGCAAACCTTGGTTAAATTTTAATTATTGTCAAATCAACAGCCAGCTCAAGTACCGATTTCACAGCCAAAAGTGGCGTATTCCCAAAGTTTTCGTACACTCTTGGACAGCCATCTAGTCATATCACACAGGTGCGTGTAAGCAATCAGTTCAGAACAGCATTCAACCTCTCTTAAAGGTAGAGTGCACGCCTTCAACTTTATAACTTGACGCAGCAGCGAATTCACAAGTAATCGAAGTTGACGATTTTTTTTTTCTCTCTTAGTCACACCAAGAAATGAGCAACGAATTTTGGAAATTGAAATGTTAGCAAAATTGTGTAGTTGGAGGGATTAGTTTAGGAAATGGTTGCGTCTATTCCACAAAATGCCTCTCTTTCGGGTTACGTGTCAGAAAGTTTGCAAATGTGTCCATATCTTAATACTAGAAACTGATTGTATCACATATCTCTTAAAATGATAAATTCTTTCCCTTATCCCCCTATTCTTCATGTATAAACGATCCGTAAATCCGAATTGTTCTCAAAATATCAACCAGGTCAAGTAGATATTTCACGGCCAAATGCTGCATTTTTTCAATTTTCCACTACTCTCTTGGATTAACATCTAGTCACATCACATAGGTGCGGGTAAGCGCTCAGTTCAAAATAGCATTCACCCTTTCTGAAACGTACAGTGCAAGCTTGAAACATCATAACTTCTCCACCTGAAGAAAATAAAATGAAGCATCAAATTTAAAAAGGACTTTATTTTTATTCCAATTCTTAATACCATTGAAATGAAATAAATAGGTCGATACACTTTTCGTCACATAGACATTAAAGTG
>NW_025163920.1:0-1609 GCF_004010195.1 Chiloscyllium plagiosum
CACAGAAACAGGAGGGCGTTACTCAACCGCTCGAGACTGCGACACAGGAACAGGAGGCAGGCACTCAAATGCTCGATACTGGGACACAGGAACAGGAGGCAGTCATTCAACTGCTCGAGACTGGGACAAAGAAACATAAGGTAGGCACTCAACTGCACGAGACTGGGACACAAGAATAGGAGGGCGTTACCCAACTGTTCGAGACTGGGACACAGAAACATAAGGCAGGCACTCAACTGCACGAGACTGGGACACAGGAATAGGACGGCGTTACTCAACTGCTCAAGACTGGGACACAGGAACAGGAGGCAGTCATTCAACTGTTTGAGACTGGGACACAGAAACAGAAGGCAGGCACTCAACTGCACGAGACTGGGACACTGGAACATGAGGGCGTAGCTCAACTGCTCGAAACTGGGACACAGGAACAGGAGGCAATCACTCAACTGCTCGAGACTGGGACACAGAAACAGGAGTCATTCAACTGCTCGAGACTGGGAAACAGAAACAGGAGGGCGTCACTCAACTGGTCGAGAGTGGGACACAGGAACAGGAGGCAGTCATTCAACTGCTCGAAACTGGGACACTGAAACAGGAGGATGTTACTCAACTGCAAGAGACTGGGACACAGGAACAGTAGGCAGTCATTCAACTGCTCGAGACTGGGACACAGGGACAGGAGGCAGTCACTCGATTGCTCGAGACTGGGACACAGGAACAGGAGGCAGTCACTCAACCGCTCGAGACTGGGTCACAGGAACAGGAGGTCGTCACTCAACTGCTCAAGACTGGAACACAGAAACAGGAGGCAGTCATTCGACTGCTCGAGACTGGGTCACAGGAACAGGAGGGCGTTACTCAACTGCTCAAGACTGGGACACAGGAACAGGCCGCAGTCATTCAACTGTTCGAGACTGGGACACAGAAACATAAGGCAGGCACTGAACAGGGACACAGGAACAGGAGGGCGTTGCTCAACGGCTCGAAACTGTGACAGAGAAACAGGAGGCAGTCACTCAACTGCTCAAGACTGGGACACAGGAACATGAGGCAGTCATTCAACTGCACGAGACTAGGTCACAGGAACGGGGGAGAATCATTCAACTGCTCGAAACTGGGACACAGAAAGAGGAGGGTGTTACTCAACTGCTCGAGACTGGGACACAGGAAAAGAAGGCAGGCACTCAACTGCTCGAGACTGGGACACAGGAACAGGAGGCAGCATTCAACTGTTCGAGACAGGGACACAGAAACAGGAGAGTGTTACTCAACTGCAAGAGACTGGCACACAGGAACAGGAGGCAGTCATTCAACCGCTTGAGACTGGGACACAGGAACAGGAGGGCGTTACTCAACTGCTCGAGACTGGGACACAGGAACAGGAGGCAGTTATTCAACTGTTCGAGACAGGGACACAGGAACAGAAGGCAGTCACTCAACTGCTCGAGACTGGGACACAGGAACAGGAGGGAGTCATTCAACTGATCGAGATTGGGACACAGAAACAGGAGGGTGTTACTCAAGTGCAAGAGACTGGGACACAGGAACAGGAGGGAGTCATTCAACTGATCGAGATTGGGACACAGGAACAGGAGGGCGTTACTCAACT
>NW_025163921.1:0-1609 GCF_004010195.1 Chiloscyllium plagiosum
CCCTGTGCCCAGGGCTAACAGCTCCCTGTATCCAAGGCTAACAGCCCCCCGTGCCCATGGCTATCAGTTCCCTGTGCCCAGGGCTAACAGCTCCCTGTATCCAGGACTAACAGCTCCCTGTATCCAGCGCTAACAGTTCCCTGTGCCCAGGGCTAACAGCTCCCTGTATCCAGAGCTAACATCCCCCTGTGCCAAGTGCTAACAGCTCCCTGTATCCAGTGCTAACACCTCCCTGTGCCCAGGGCTAACAGTCCCCTGTGCCCAGGGCTAACAGCTCCCTGTATCCAGGGCTAACAGCTCCCTGTATCCAGTGCTAACACCTCCCTGTGCCCAGGGCTAACAGCTCCCTGTGCCCAGGGCTAACAGCCCCCTGCATCCAGGGCTAACAGCTCCCTGTGCCCAGGGCTAACAGCTCCCTGTGCACAGGGCTAACAGTTCCCTGTGCCCAGGGCTAACAGCTCCCTGTGCCCAGGGCTAACATCCCCTTGCATCCAGGGCTAACAGCTCCCTGTATCCAGCGCTAACAGCTCCCTGTGCCCAGGGCTAACACCTCCCTGTGCCCAGGGCTAACACCTCCCTGTGCCCAGGGCTAACACCTCCCTATATCCAGGACGAACAGCTCCCTGTGCCCAGGGCTAACAGTTCCCTGTGCCCAGGGCTAACAGCTCCCTGTGCCCAGGGCTAACAGCTCACTGTGCCCAGGGCTAACAGCTCCATGTGCCCAGGGCTAACAGGTCCCTGTGCCCAGGGCTAACAGCCCCCTGCATCCAGGGCTAACAGATCCCTGTGCCCAGGGCTAACAGCTCACTGTGCCCAGGGCTAACAGTTCCCTGTGCCCAGGGCTAACAGCTCCCTGTGCCCAGGGCTAACATCCCCCTGTGCCAAGTACTAACAGCACCCTGTATCCAGCGCTAACAGCTCCCTGTGCCCAGGGCTAACAGTTCCCGGTGCCCAGGGCTAACAGCACCCTGTATCCAGGGCTAACAGTTTGCTGTATCCAGGGCTAACAGTTCCCTGTGCCCAGCGCTAACAGCTCCCTGTGCCCAGAGCGAACACCTCCCTGTATCCAGGGCTAACAGCTCCCTGCGCCCAGGGCTAACTGCCCCCTGTATCCAGGGCTAACAGCTCCCTGTATCCAGGACTAACAGTCCCCTGTATCCAGGGCTAACAGCTCCCTGTGCCCATGGCTATCAGTTCCCTGTGCCCAGGGCTAACAGCTCCCTGTATCCAGGACTAACAGCTCCCTGTATCCAGCGCTAACAGCTCCATGTGCCCAGAGCTAACAGCCCCCCGTATCCAGGGCTAACAGCTCCCTGTGCCCAGAGCTAACAGCTCCCTGTGCCCAGGGCTAACAGCTCCATGTGCCCAGGGCTAACAGCTCCATGTGCCCAGAGCTAACAGCTCCCTGTGTCCAGCGCTAACAGCTCCCTGTATCCAGCGCTAACAGCTCCCTGTATCCAGGGCTAACAGCCCCCTGTATCCAGGGCTAACAGCTCCCTGTATCCAGGACTAACAGTCCCCTGTATCCAGGGCTAACAGCCCCCTGTATCCAGGGCTAACAGCTCCCTGTGCCCATGGCTAACAGCTCCCTGTATCCAGCGCTAACAGT
>NW_025163922.1:0-1609 GCF_004010195.1 Chiloscyllium plagiosum
TATATGCCTCAGACCCCCCTCACTGAGTGATGTGTATAATCTATATGCCTCAGACCCCCTCCCAGTGTGATGTATATAATCTATATGCCTCCGCCCCCCTCACTGAGTGATGTATGTAATCTATATGCCTCATACTCCCCTCACTGAGTGATGTATATAATCTATATGCCTCTGACTCCCCTCACTGAGTGATGTATGTAATCTATATGCCTCAGACCCCCCTCACTGAGTGATGTATATAATCTATAAACCTCAAACACCATCACTGAGTGATGTATATAATCTATATGCCTCAGACCCCCCTCACTGAGTGATGTACGTAATCTATATGCATCAGAACCCCCTCACCGAGTGATGTATGTAATCTATATGCCTCAGACCCGCCCCCACTGAGTGATGTATGTAATCTATATGCCTCAGACCCTCTCACTGAGTGATGTATATAATCTATATGCCTCAGATCCCCCGTCACTGAGTGATGTATGTAATCTATATGCCTCAGACCCCCCTCGCAGAGTGATGTATATAATCTATATGCCTCAGACCCCCTCACTGAGTGATGTATATAATCTATATGCCTCAGACCCCCCTCACTGAGTGATGTATATAATCTATATGCCTCAGACCCCCCTCACTGAGTGATGTATGTAATCTATATGCCTCAGACCCCCTCACTGAGTGATATGTGATCTATATGCCTCAGACCCCCTCACTGAATGATGTATATAATCTATATGCCTCAGACCCCCTCACTGAGTGATGTATGTAATCTATATGCCTCATATCCCCCTCACAGAGTGATGTATATAATCTATATACCTCAGACCCCCTCACTGAGTGATGTATGTAATCTATATGCCTCATATCCCCCTCACAGAGTGATGTATATAATCTATATACCTCAGACCCCCTCACTGAGTGATGTATGTAATCTATATGCCTCATATCCCCCTCACAGAGTGATGTATATAATCTATATACCTCAGCCCCCCTCACTGAGTGATGTAATCTATATGCCTCTGACCCCCCCTCACTGAGTGATGTATGTAATCTATATGCTTCAGACCCCCTCACTGAGTGATGTATGTAATCTATATGCCTCAGACCCCCCTCACTGAGTGATGTATGTAATCTGTATGCCTCAGACCCCCGTCACTGAGTGATGTATGTAATCTATCTGCCTCAGACCCCCCTCACTGAGTGATGTATATAATCTATCTGCCTCTGACCCCCCTCACTGAGTGATGTATAT
This sequence comes from Chiloscyllium plagiosum, assembly GCF_004010195.1. Lineage (NCBI taxonomy): Eukaryota > Metazoa > Chordata > Chondrichthyes > Orectolobiformes > Hemiscylliidae > Chiloscyllium > Chiloscyllium plagiosum. Next base: position 1,253 of record NW_025163922.1, read on the forward strand.
AATCTATATGCCTCAGACCCCCCTCACTGAGTGATGTATGTAATCTGTATGCCTCAGACCCCCGTCACTGAGTGATGTATGTAATCTATCTGCCTCAGACCCCCCTCACTGAGTGATGTATATAATCTATCTGCCTCTGACCCCCCTCACTGAGTGATGTATATAATCTATATGCCTCAGACACCATCACTGAGTGATGTATATAATCTATATGCCTCAGACCCCCTTATTGAGTGATGTATGTAATCTATATGCCTCAGATCCCCCTCACTGAGTGATGAATATAATCTATATGCCTCAGACCCCCCCTCACTGAGTGATGTATACAATCTATATGCCTCAGACCCCCCTCACTGA
>NW_025163923.1:0-1609 GCF_004010195.1 Chiloscyllium plagiosum
ATCAAGACTAGTTTCATCATATATGTTCAGGAATCTCTGCTCGTGAGCATCGAAAGAAGGACAGATATTCATGTTTTAATTGGATAATTACTTAATGGACAACATGTTTCAGAAACATGGGATTTGACAGCGGAATGCGCCAAGCTGGGGGAGTGATGGCTCCATCAGGAATTATACCGGATACTCAATTCACCTCACAGATGCAGCCCAGACACTTATAAGCCCAGGTGAGGTATCTGCTTAGCGTGAAGCACCGTGCAGATCAGGCTCAGTACAACCGAGCAATCTGTCCAGGATGGATCAATGTGCAGATCTGGCTCAGTACAACCCAGCAGTCTTTCCAGGATTGAGCACTGTGCAGACCAGGCTCAGTACAACCCATCAATCTATCCAGGATGGAATACTGCGCAAGTCTCATCAGGCCACTATCTATCAGTCCAACATGGTTTTCTAGCATAGACCACATCGGTGCATTGATTCAGTAACCCGGATTAAACGGTCTGTCCAGCATGAAGTGATATGCAGCCTACAGCAGTGTCTTGCTTTACAAATGCGACAACTTTTCTTTTCAGTATTGGTGGGTGTACAGTGAATAGCAGTGAATTGATCTGTAAACCTGTAGAAGTTACCCTCCCAGCATGAGAGCTGTGTACCCTATCCCTGTGCATTGTTCAGTAACACTGTGTTAGATCCCTGCCCAGCGTGGGGAGCTTGCAGCCCATGCTGGAAGTGACAGGATGTGCAGCTGCCGGTCATTTACAGCTCCAGATCTCCAGGGGGTGCTGTGGGTGTGAAAATCACTGCCAGAGAGATTGGCGGGGGAATCAGTTGAAATAACAACAAACAAAAGAATTTTGGGAAAAAGAGAGAGGGAGATTGAGAGAATATTTCATAGAAGATCACAGGTTCCAGTATGCTGATATGAAGATATTTCCTCAGTACCCTGCAACATGAGCCATTATTCTCAGGATTGGTGGGTGAATGGGATATTGGTGTGCGTTCAGATGATGGAGAGTTTTGGATGAGCATTTGTTCGGCAGCTCTGTAACTGGGAGTGGGATCAGCAACGTCTGACTCATTGGGCTGAACCTAACAAAAAATTATCTTTGTGTGATTTTTATTGAGTGTGTCAGAGGCTGCACGAGTTTGACCAAGTTTCCTGGTGCTATCATATCGAACTCACCTCATTAACTTCCCAGCCATCCCATGATGTCCATCTCATTCAACGCCAGCCCGATTCTTCCACCCATCATGGCTGGAGTTGCTCACCATCGCCCGAATACCCCCGGATATTCCGTGATCACTGGCGCTAGTGCCATCTTTAAAAGGCCAATGGGCACACAGTTGTTCTTTCTCTGTTTGCAGCTTCCCTGCACAGTTTACCACGAGCATGGCAGATAACAGGAAATTACACCACGGTTTATCTACACAGGCACGGAGGTCCTGGTGGAATGGGCTCGTACAAAGGGGGACAATTCTCTTCCCAGAGGGAGCCACACCACCAGACCCACCGAGCATGGTCTGAGCTTACCACCCAGCTCAGTGCAGAAGAAATTTCCAGCAATACAGGACAAGTATCAATAACCCTCCCCGCTCTGGCAGGATAAGG
>NW_025163924.1:0-1609 GCF_004010195.1 Chiloscyllium plagiosum
TCCTTGTGGTGATTATGGTACAGAAATACAGACCCTGTCGTTGTGGTGATTATGGTACAAATATACAGTCCCTGTCCTTGTGGCGATTATGGGACAGAAATAAAGACCCTGTCCATGTGATGATTATGGTACAGAAATACAGACCCTGTCCTTGTGGTGATTATGGTACAGAAATAAAGACCCTGTCCTTTTGGCGATTATGGTACAGAAATACAGACCCTGTCCTTGTGGCGATTATGGTACAAAAATACAGACCCTGTCCTTGTGGTGATTATGGTACAGAAATAAAGACCCTGTCCTTTTGGCGATTATGGTACAGAAATACAGACCCTGTCCTTGTGGCGATTATGGTACAAAAATACAGACCCTGTCCTTGTGGTGATTATGGTACAGAAATAAAGACCCTGTCCTTTTGGCGATTATGGTACAGAAATACAGACCCTGTGCTTGTGGTGATTATGGTACAGAAATACAGACCCTGTCACTGTGGTGATTATGGTACAGAAATACAGACCCTGTCCTTGTGGTGATTATGGTACAGAAATACAGACCCTGTCACTGTCGTGATTATGGTACAGAAATACAGACCCTGTCCTTGTGGTGATTATGGTACAGAAATACAGACCCTGTCCTTGTGGTGATTATGGTACAGAAATACAGACACTGTCCTTGTGGTGATTATGGGACAGAAAAACACGACCCTGTCCTTTGGGTGATTATGGTACAGAAATACAGACCCTGTCACTGTCGTGATTATGGTACAGAAATACAGACCCTGTCCTTGTGGTGATTATGGTACAGAAATACAGACACTGTCCTTGTGGTGATTATGGTACAGAAATACACACCCTGTCCATGTGGTGGATTATGGTACAGAAATACAGACCCTGTCCTTTTGGCGATTATGGTACAGAAATACAGACCCTGTCCTTGTGGCGATTATTGTACAGAAATACAGACCATGACCTTCTGGTGATTATGGTACAGAAATACAGAACCTGTCCTTGTGGTGATTATGGTACAGAAATACACACCCTGTCCATGTGGTGGATTATGGTACAGAAAAACAGACCCTGTCCTTTTGGCGATTATGGTACAGAAATACAGAACCTGTCCTTGTGGCGATTATGGTACAGAAATACAGACCATGACCTTCTGGTGATTATGGTACAGAAATACAGACCCTGTCCATGTGGTGGATTATGGTACAGAAATACAGACCCTGTCCTTTTGGCGATTATGGTACAGAAATACAGACCCTGTCTTTGTGGTGATTATGGTACAGAAATACAGACCCTGTCATTGTGGCGATTTTGGTACAGAAATACAGACCCTGTCCATGTGGCGATTTTGGTACAGAAATACAGACCCTGTCCTTGTGGCGATTATGGTACAGAAATACAGACCCTGTCCTTGTGGCGATTATGGTACAGAAATACAGAACCTGTCTTTGTGGCGATTATGGTACAGAAATACAGACCCTGTGCTTGTGGTGATTATGGTACAGAAATACAGACCCTGTCGCTGTGGTGATTATCGTACAGAAATATACACCATGTCCTTGTGGCGATTATGATACAGAAATACAGACCCTGTCCTTGTGGCGATT
>NW_025163925.1:0-1609 GCF_004010195.1 Chiloscyllium plagiosum
ATTCCCCACTCTGATCATTCCCTTAAAGCTGACGCATCGACCAAATATGTAGTCTCTGAATTCGAACTCAGTAATTTCTTCTTTATCATTTTTAGTGATTCTCTCACTTCCTGCCGAAAACCTATTCCAAATGGAGTGCATTTGGTCGATTTATTTGGTGAATTTGTGATGGTAAAAATTGCAAATGGAATTCCGTTATCCTAATCATCTGGGGAATCTTGACTACATGCCTTTGACAGGGTTTTTCACATCGGATGCCACCTTTCTAGCGCTCCTCGTGATTCTGGACAGTACGCAGAAGGTTTGAATTGTTGTATTCTTCAACTGTCCATAACTTCTTTGAATAATTTTGATATGAACTTTCACCCTTGAGCTGATTGTATCTCTGTGGGTAACGTTATCCAGTAAAAAAAAATGAGTGACTCGTCGACAATCCTTTCATCTGTGATATTGCATAATGGAATGATCTCTGAAATTGCAGTGGGCACATCCACTGTTGTTAACAAATACTGATTCCAATTGTTTGTTTTAGGTAGAAGTCCTACACAATCAATTAAGACTACTTTAAAATGTTCTTCACCGACATCCTTGTGCAGTTGAGGCTAGTAAAAATGTTTTATTTCGTCGGTTAATTTTTCTCACTCTTAAATTACCTCCAGAGAGAGGGCCTCCCAACTCAGGTAGCAGCACCTGGTCTCAAAATGAGCATACTCGTGAATGGCAAGAAGTTGGAAGTGTACCAACTCATTTGGAAAGAATAGGTGGAGAATAAGTACTTGCTCCCTTTCGTTTTTCGTTTTACCATCTGACACTTGCAGTCATTGTCAGATAATTTGGGACTGGGCTAAACAAATTGTGGTCATCGAATGTGAAATGCTGTCTTTGCAGAAGGAAGGGTATCAACTGATCGGAGGAGCACTGTTTCAGGAATGAAGAATCCTCGAAATATTACATGATCAATGACTCGAGCAATTACGTCTGAGTGTATACAGTGTGGAGCGATTCAGGTTGCAATTAACTGACAATACTAGGGGACCGAATATTGAGAGGGAGTTCTCGATGTTTTCCAGTTTGTAATCAGTCAGTGAGAACGATTCCAGATCCTGCACGTTCTTAGAATTGTGGAGTTAGAAGAACATTTACTGTTACGATTTGAAAATCATTTGGTTTATTGTCTGAATATTCACATCTGCACTGATCTTCGTTCAGTAACGAAATCTTGTTCTGTTTCTCTGTTCGTCAATGCTGACCTCCGTTTCCTTCACGCCCAATTAATCAATCACAACATTTTTCGCCGGCTCATTATCGCATCGTATGATGGCCGAATAACTGCTATCCTGGAAGATCTTCAGAACATGGAAATTTACTTCTCTGGAGGTGAAGATGTGACCCTGTAATGAATCAAATGAAATCAAATCAAATCAAAACCAAGTCACTTCCTGATCACACAAGAGAGGAAGGGGAGAGGAGGGAAATAAGGCAGAGCCTGGGAAATGTGACAGATGCCATACAGTCGCCAAAATCTGGAAAGATCAGAGGAAGTTCGAATCTGATAAGATTCCTCTGGACATGGCCCTTAAAAGTCTGAATGGTTACCTCGTACAATTAA
>NW_025163926.1:0-1609 GCF_004010195.1 Chiloscyllium plagiosum
GTATCTGTATGTGTCTATGTATGTATATCTGTGTGTGTGTATCTGTATGCGTCTATGTACGTATATCCGTGTGTATCTGTATGCGTCTATATATGTATATCTGTGCGTATGTGTATCTGTATGTGTGTATGTATGTATATCAGTATGTATTTGTATGTGTCTTTGCATGTATATCTGTGTGTGTATCTGCATGTGTTTATGTATGTATATCTGTGCATATGTGTATCTGTATGTGTCTATGTATATACATCTGTGCATGTGTGTATCTGTATGTGTATATGTATGTATATCTGTGCATATGTGTATCTGTATGTGTCTATGTATATACATCTGTGCATGTGTGTATCTGTATGTGTATATGTATGTACATCTGTGCATGTGTGTATCTGTATGTGTATATGTATGTATATCTGTGTATGTGTATCTGTATGTGTCTATGTATGTACATCTGTGTATGCGTATATGTATGTGTCTATGTATGTATATCTGTGTGTGTATCTGTATGTGCCTATGTATCTATATCTGCATATGTGTATCTGTATGTGTCTATGTATGTATATCTGTGCGTGTATGTATCTGTATGTGTCTATGTAGGTATATCTGTGTGTGTATCTGTATGTGTCTATGTATCTATATCTGCAGATGTGCGTCTGTATGTGTCTATGTATGTATATCTGTGCGTGTATGTATCTGTATGTTTCTATGAATGTATATCTACGTGTGTGTATCTTGTGTCTATGTATGGATATCTGTGTGTGTGTGTATCTGTGTGTGTATGTATATCTGTATGTGTGTATGCGTATGTGTCTATGTATGTCTGTTTGTGTGTGTATCTGTATGTATCTATGTATGTATAACTGTGTATGTGTATCTGTATGTGTCTATGTATGTATATCTGTGCGTGTATTTATTAGTATGTATCTATGTATGTATATCTGTGTATGTGTATCTGTTCGTGTCTCTGTGTATGTCTGTGTACGTGTATCTGTATGTGTCTATGTATGTATATCTGTGCGTGCGTGTATCGGTATGTGTCTATGTATGTATATCTGTGTGTGTGTATCTGTATGTGTCTATGTATGTATATCTGTGCGTGTGTGTATCTGTATGTGTCTATGTATATATATCATAATGTATTTGTATGTATCTATGCATGTATATCTGTGCGTGTATGTCACTGTATGAGTCTATGTATGTCTATCTGTGTATGTCTATCCGTATGTGTCTATGAATATCTGTGCGTGTATGTATCTGTATGTGTCTATGTATGTATATCCGCATGTGTATATCTTGTGTCTATGTATGTATATCTGTGCGTGTGTGTATCCGTATGTGTCTATGTATGTATATCTGTGTGTGTATCTGTATGTGTCTATGTATCAATATCTGTGTATGTGTATCAGTATGTGTCTATGTATGTATATCTGTGTGTGTGTGTATCTGTATGTGTCTATGGATGTATATTTGTGCGTGTGTGTATCTGTATGTATGTCTGTGTATGTGTATCTGTATGTGTCTATGTATGTACATCTGTGTATGCGTATATGTATGTGTCTATGTATATATATCTGTGTGTGTATCTGTATGTGTCTATGTATCTATATCTGCG
>NW_025163927.1:0-1609 GCF_004010195.1 Chiloscyllium plagiosum
CTCAGAGTTTCATCCTTGTAGCTGAGAGTGTCACCCTTGGAGGTGAGAGTATCATCCTTGTAACTCAGAGTGTAATCGTTGTAGATCAGAGTGTCATCCTTGTAGTTGAGAGTGTCTTCCATCTGGCTCAGAATGTCATCTTTGGAGCTGAGAGTGTCATCCTTGTAGCTCAGTGTCATCCTTGTCGGTCAGAGTGTCATCCTTGTAGCTGAGAGTGTCATCCTTGTAGCTCAGAGTGTCATCATTGTTGCTCAGAGTGTCATCCTTGTAACTCAGTGTGTGATCCTTGTAGCTTAGAGTGTCATCCTTGTCAGTCAGAGTGTCATCTTTGTATCTCAGTGTCATCCTTGGAGCTGAGAGTGTCATCTTTGTAGCTCCAAGTGTATTCCTTGTAGTTGAGAGTGTCATCCTTGTCGTTGAGGGTGTCATCCTTGTAGCTCAGAGTATCATAATTGTAGATCAGAGTGTCATCCTTGTCACTCAGAGTTTAATCGTTGTAGATCAGTGTCATCCTTGTAGTTGAGAGTGTCATCCATCTGGCTCAGAATGTCATCCTGGGAGCTGAGAGTGTCAGCCTTGTAACTCAGAGTGTCAACCTTGGAGCTGAGAGTGTCATCATTGTAGCTCAGAGTGTCATCCTTGTAGATGGGAGTGTCAACGTTGTAGCTCAGAGTCACATCTTTATCATTCAGAGTGGTCTCCATGTGGGTGAGAGTGTCATCCTTGTAGCTCAGAATGTCATCCTTGTAGGTGAGAGTGTCACCCTTGTAGGTGAGAGTGCCATCATTGTAGCTCAGAGTGTCATTCTTGGACCTCAGAGAGTGATCCTTGTAGCTCAGAATGTTATCCTTGTATCTCAGAATGTCATCCTTGGAGCTGAGAGTGTCATCCCTGTAGGTGAGAGTGTCATCCTTGTAACTCAGTGTGTGATCCTTGTAGCTTAGCTTGTCATCCTTGTAGATCAGAGTGTCATCCTTGTAGCTGAGAGTGTCATCCGTGTCGGTCAGAATGTCATCCTTCTAGCTCAGAGTGTCATTCTTGTAGCCCATAGTGCTATCCTGTAGCTCAGAGAGTCATCCTTGTAGCTCAGAGTATCATCCTCAGAGCTGAGTGTGTCATCCTTGTAGATCAGAGTGTCTCCTTGTAGATAAGAGTGTCATCCTTGTATCTAAGAATGTCATCCTTGTAGTTGAGAGTGTCATCCATCTTGCTCAGAATGTCACCGTTGGAGCTGAGAGTGTCATCCTTTGAGGTGAGAGTGTCATCCTGGTAACTCAGAGTGTGATCTTTGTAGCACCGAGTGTCATCCTTGTAGCTCAGAGGGTCACCTTTGTAGCTGAGAGTGTCATCCTTGTCGTTCAGAGTGTCATCCTTATAGCTGAGAGTGTCATCATTGTACTTGAGAATGTCATCCTTGTATCTCAGAGTGTCATCCTTGGAGCTGAGAGTGTCATCCTTGTCGGTCAGTGTCATCCTTGTAGGTGTGAGTGTCAACGTTGTAGCTCAGAGTGACATCTTTACCAGTCAGAGTGCTCTCGATGTGGGTGAGAGTGTCATCCTTGTAACTCAGAGTGTGATCCTTGTAGTTGAGAATGTCATCCATCTCGCT
>NW_025163928.1:0-1609 GCF_004010195.1 Chiloscyllium plagiosum
CTGCGCCATGATTAGAGGGTTATGGGGAGAAGGATGTTGCTTAATCGGCACAGTATCTCCTATATTCACATCATGTTTAATCAGGTTAGAACTTCCAAGCTTATTCCAACATATCTTTCCTGTGCTACAGGAAATACTCCTGCAGGTCATTTCGATTTTCTCTGGAAAGTAACTGAATAATTTATCCTAATTTTTGATATCTTCCCCATTGCCCAAGTTAATTTGAGATATGGAACACAGTACAACACAATACAGGTCCTTCAGCCATCGATGTTTTGCCGACCTTTTGTTACACGTTACGATCAAATTAACTTAAATACCCTTTATTGTAATATTTTCCATGTACCTATCCGAGATTCGCTGAAATAACACTAATATATCTGATGCCACAAACACTGCTGGCAGTCCATTCAATGCGCCACCACTCCCTGTGTAAGGAACCTACCTCTCCCATCTGCCGTAAATGTTCGTCAAATCACCTGAAAATTATGCCAGCGCGTGATAGACATTTCCACCCTGGGCAAACGTCTCTGGCTATCCATTCTATCTGTGACTCCCATCATCTCCTTCACCTCTGTCAAGTCACCTCTAATCCTTCTTCAGTCCAATGACCAAAAGACCTAATTCCTTCAACCTTTCTTCCTAAGACATGTCCTGCAGTCTGTACAGTATCCTGGCAAAACTCCTTTGCTCCCTCTCTAAAGCTTCCACATCCTTCACATAATGAAGCGACCAGTACTCAACAAAAAGATCCTGGTTTTAGTCTAACCAGGCCAATATAGAGCTGCAGCAAAATCTCATGGCTTTTAAGTTCATTCTTCATCGCTAATGAAAGCCAATACACCATATACCTTATTTACAACTCGATCACTTTGGCTGTCAACTTTGAGGGATCTATGGACACGGATCCTGAGGTAACTCTATTCCTCCGCATTGCCAAGAATCCTGCCTTTAACCATGGATTCCAAATTCCAATTCGTCCTTCCAAAATTAATCACTTCACACTAATCCAGGTTGTACTCCATCTTCCACTTAACAACCCAGTTCTCCATCTTGTCAATGTCCCATTGTAACTTACAAGAGTCTTCCAAATTATCGACTATTCGATAACCACCGTTTCATCGGCATCATGACGAAATCACCCTTCCAATTGTTTATCCAAGTCATTTATATAAGTACAAAGAGCAGAGGTCCCAGAACCAAATGCTGAAGAACAGCACTGGTCACCAACTGCAGGCTGAATGCTTTCCATCTACTACTATCCACTGTCTTCTATGGGCCAGCCAATTCTATATCCAGACAGAATTATTTCCCTGTATCTCATCCCTTCTTACTTTCTAAATAAGCCTACCATGGGAACCTTATCAAACGCCTTGCTAAACTCAATGGCCAGTACGTCGACTGCCCTACCTTCAGCAGTGTATTTTGTTACATCCTCAAAGAATTCAGTAAGGATTGTGAGGCATGATGTGCATCTCAGAAGGCCTTGATGACTATACCTAATCAAGATATGGTTTTCAAAATAATCAGAAATTGTCTGTCTCAAAATTCTCTCCATGAAGTTCCCCACCACATCCGTAGAGCTGACAGATCTGGAGTTAGCAGAATT
>NW_025163929.1:0-1609 GCF_004010195.1 Chiloscyllium plagiosum
CTTTCCAAAATGTGAGCAGACCTGCTGAGATTTCCAGCAATTTCATTTGTTGGTTCCGAAACAGAAGATGGGAGTGATCCTGGACCAATCAGCTCTCCCATGTTCTGGGGGTGTGTGACTTACCCGTTCACCCAGATCACTTCTGTCCCACCCCACCCCTGTTCCTAACAATAAACTGTTCAATACGTGAACCCACAAGGTCATTTTCCGTGTGAATTGCGAAACGTTCAGGGAGAGTTTCCTTCGGTTTCCGTCAGAACCATTTGATTTTGGTTCAGGACCATTTGACATTGAGCGCCTATGTCCGACAGCAGAGCGGTGAGGAGGCTCCGACAGCAAGGGTGGAGGGGTCAGTCAGAGTCAGTCTGGATCAGAGACCTGAGCAGCTGCAAACACAACCAGAACACGTTGGACTTGCACAGGTTCTGTGATGTTGAAGTGCCTGCACTGGAACAGCTTCATAGCGGTGGGGTTTGAACCCACGACCCGATAGGGAGAGGATCTTAAATCCAGCGCCTTAGACCACTCGGCCACGCAACCCTACAGGAGCGGGGCTTCAAAATTGTCATTACTCGTGTTTCAGCGTCGCTTCAGTTCAGGCACTAACAGATCGCGCATTCAGGAAAGAACGTGGTGCAATTTAGAAAGTATTTGAAAGGGTTTGCAAGGTTTGCACTGTTTGGACAATAGCACGAAGCTGAATAGGCTTCGACAGTTTTCCCTGGAGCTTCAGGGCTGAGGAATGGCCTTCCAGAATTTTATAAAGTCATGAGGCAGACGAACAGAGAAAGGGGTCAGAGAGTAATTTTTCACAAGGCACATGAGTTCAAAGCGATATAGCAATGGTTTATTGTGAGAACAGTAACATTTAAAGGGGATGTGAGGGACACTTGTTTTGAACACAGGCATTTCCGTGTGTACAGAAAGAATTGCCATATTTAGTGGCAGTCTGGTGCGCTCACAACATTTCAAAGGGTTCAGAGAGATCAGGGACAAATTTTGGTAAATATTGGTTAGATTAATTTCGGTTACCTGTTTAGCAGTGGCAAGTTAGATAGGGTCTGGTTTCCGTGCTTGGCAACTCTGAGACGCTCCAGAAGCTGACACCAGCTTGAATAGACCATTTGCTAAAAGAACGCGTGCTGTTTGTTACTCAGCGCGTTTGGCTATTTTTCCTGGAGGGTGGAGTTTGGCCTGAAGAAAAATATCACACAAATTGTGTTACCCCCTCAGCACTCCAGCGAATCCAAAAACTGACAGCTCTTAGCGTGGAACAGAAGCAAACCAGAAAAGGCGGAACCATTGCCAGACACCCTGGCATGCTGACTTTGAGGTAGTGCGAGTCGTCTATGTCATGTACTGCTCACACAAATGGCAGCGAGACAATTCCAAACCGTGCTTCCAAACATACTGCAGCTTTAATGCATTGTCAAGTCCCAGAAAGTGCTCAAGTCACATACAACTAAACAGAACAGCAATGAACCATGGGAAGTGAAGATGACCAATGACATTCTTGATTAAATTGGGTCAACAATGCGCTGGTACCTCCCTCTGATGGAGAGGACCAATCCCCAGTCTCCCTGACCAGGACAGCAATGAAGGAAACCAG
>NW_025163930.1:0-1609 GCF_004010195.1 Chiloscyllium plagiosum
TGGTGATGGAGCTGTGTTAATAATGTAACACTGAGAAAGTGGATTGGTGATTGAGCCGTATTAATAATGTAACACTGACACAGTGGATTGGTGATGGAGCTGTGTTAATAATGTAACACTGACAAAGTGGATTGGTGATAGAGATGGGTTAATAATGTAACGCTGACACAGTGGAGTGGAGACAGAGCTGTGTTAATAATGTAACACTGACACAGTGGATTGGTGATAGAGCTGTGTTAATAATGTAACTGACACAGTGGATTGGTGATAGAGCTGTGTTAATAATGTAACACTGACACAGTGGATTGGAGACAGAGCTCTGTTAATAATGTAACACTGACACAGTCGACTGGAGATTGAGGTGTGTTCATAATATAACACTGACACAGTGGATTGGTGATGGAGTTCTAGTAATAATGTAACACTGACACAGTGATTTGGTGACAGAGTTGTGTTAATCATGTAACACTGACAAAGTGGATTGGTAATGGAGCTGTGTTAATAATGTAACACTGACACAGTGGATTGGTGATGGGGTTGTGTTAATAATGTAACACTGACACAGTGGATTGGTGATTGAGCTGGGTTAATAAAGTACCACAGACACAGTTTATTGGTGACAGAGTTGTGTTAATAATGTAACACTGACACAGTGGATTGGTGATAGAGCTGTGTTAATAATGTAACACTGGCAATGTGGATTCGTGATAGAGCAGGGATAATAATGTAGCACTGACACAGTGGGTTGGTGATGGATCGGTGTTAATAATATAAAACTGACGCTGTGGATTGATGATGGATCTGTGTTAATAATGTAACACTGACACAGTGGATTGGTGATAGAGCTGTGTTAATAATGTAACACTGAAACAGTGGATTGGTGATGGAGCTATGTTAATAATTTAACACTGACAGAGTGGTTTGGTGATCGAGCTGTGTTAATAATGTTACACTGACTCATTGGATTGGTGGTGGAGCTGGGTTAATAATGTAACACTGACAAGGTTGATTGATTATAGATCTATGTTAATAATGTAACACTGACACTGGATTGTTATCGAGCTATGTTAATAATGTAACACTGACACTGGATTGTTTATTGAGCTATGTTAATAATGTAACACTGACACAGTGGTTTGGTGATGGAGCTGGATTAATAATGTAACACTGACACAGTGGATTGGTGATGGACCTCTATTAAAAATGTACCACTGACACAGTGGATTGATGATAGACCTGAAACAGTGGTCTTGTTATAGAGCTGTGACAATGATGTAACGTAGACTCAGTGGATTGGTGATAGAGTTCTTTTCATAATGTACCACTGACATAGTGGACTGGTGATGGAGCTGGGTTCATAATGTAACACTGACAGTGGATTGTTGATGGAGCTGTATTAATAATGTAACACTGACAAAATGATTTGGTGATACAGCTGTATTAATAATGTTACACTGACACAGTGGATTGGTGATAGAGCTGTATTAATAATGTTACACTGACACAGTGGATTGGTGATAGAGCTCGGTTAATAATGAAACACTAACACAGTGGATTGGTGATAGAGTTCTGTTAATAATGTAGCACTGACACAGTGGATTGGTGATAG
>NW_025163931.1:0-1609 GCF_004010195.1 Chiloscyllium plagiosum
TTGCCCGTAGTGTTAGGTAAGGGAGAAATGTGGAGGTATGGGTGGGTTGCGCTTCGGCGGGTCGGTGTGGACTTGTTGGGCCGAAGGGCCTGTTTCCACACGGTAAGTAATCTAGGTAAAATAAACATATCTTTGAGCATAGAATACCATTGGCTTAGCCTGTCTTCAATCATGCCATCTTATTACGGATAATTGGACCTTTCTTGTAATTAAGAACCCTTTCCCAGGAAATATCGTTGGATTAACTTGCTGTAAATCATGTCACCTTATGATGCATGATTGTCTTTCTTGTAATTAAGGCTGTACTATTTCTTTAAAACATTTAAATAATGTGTAATTTTCAAATGTAAATGCGCAATTGCACCACGGAACACAAAGGCTTCAATCTCTGTGTTGCTGGCTAGAATTGCGTCAAAGTACCTTAATTCAATAAACTAATGACCCTTGCTTTTTGAATAGACTGCATTGTCGATTCTTTTGACCAATCTTGAACCAAGAGGCCCCTCTTGAGAGGGGTAGATCTTCAGTGAAAAGGGCACAAACAAATTCTGTCAAGTTTTAAAATAATAACTGTTACTGGGGACTGTCCTGCAAGGTGCACAGACAGACACTGTCAACATTTAAAATCATAACAGTTACTGGGGACTGCCATGCAAAGGGTTCTGACAGATTATATCAAGATTTAAAATATTAACTCCTAGTGGATCCTCTTCAGTAAGCTGTACATGTAGATTCTGTCAATAACTATTACTGGGGGATCTCTGTGAGGGACACAGACAGATTTGGTCAAGGTTTAATGTAATAACTGTTACAGGGAATAGTCCTGCAAAGTGCACAGATAGATTCTGTCAAGATTTAAAATAATAACTGTTACTGGGCAATGTCCTCTAAGGGAGACAGATAGATTCTGTCAAGATTGAAAATAATAATTCTTACTGGGGATGTTCTTGTAAGGGGCGCAGACAAATTCTTTCAGATTTAAAATATTACTTGTTACAGGGTGCTGTCCTGTCAGGGGTACAGATAGATTCTGTGAAGATTTAAAATAATTACTGTTACTGGTCACTGTCGTGTAAGGGGCACAGATAGATTCTACCAACATTTACAGTAATACCTGTTACTGGGGGTTGCCCTGTTAGGGGTATGGACAGATTCTGTCAAGATCTAAACTAATAGTTGTTACTGGGCACTGTCCTGTAAGGGGCACAGTCAGTTTCTGTCAAGAATGAAAATAATAACTGTAACTGGGGACTCTCCTGTAAAGGGTACAGACAGATTCTGTCAAGATTTAAAATAACAACTGTTACTGCGGACTGTCATGTAAGACGCAGAGACAGTTTCTGTCAAGATTTGAAATAATGACTGTTACTGGGGACTGTCCTGTAAGGAGTACAGACAAATTCTGACAAGATTTAAAATAATAACTGTTACCAGGGCCTGTCTTGTTCGTGGTACGGCCAGTTTCTGTCAAGATTTAATCTAATAGCTGTTACTGGCGACTGTCCTGTAATGGGTGCAGAAACAAATTCTGTCAAAATTTAGAATCATAATTGATACAGGGTTCTCCCCAGTAAGCGGCACATACATATTATGTCAATATTTAAAATAA
>NW_025163932.1:0-1610 GCF_004010195.1 Chiloscyllium plagiosum
GCCAAAAGAAAATTACACATTCATTCCATTTGAATACTTTTGTTGGTTAACCAATCCTCCATTCAAGCTGCTAAATTACTCCTAAACCCATGTTGTCTGATCTTACCACTTACTCTTTGGAGAAGCGACATATCCGATGCCTTTCGGAAGACCAGATATGTTCCATCTCCAGGATTCCCACGATCCACCTTATTTGTAACATCATCAAATAACTCAAGCAAACAATTCAATCACGATTTAGCCTTCGTAAAACCATGTTGACTGACGAATTGTGGTTTAACTTGGCAAATTTCATGAACAATGGATTCTAACAATTTGCCTTAAATTGCAATACTTTATTGTTTCACTTTACTCCCTAATGCATACCATTATTATAAGTTCTTCACTTTCGAAAACCTTTACGTTTTCTTTGAATTCCTGTTTAATGGGCACAAGGCGTAAAGAGATCTGCTCCAGTTGCTGAGTAAGAGCCATGTGTGGATGAATGGACTCATCATCCTGCTGGTGTACAAACTCGATAGGCTGACGTCTTTCTGGTGTTCCCATGTTGCCATCTCCAAGGCCAGAATGACCTCCTTCTGTTGATGCTTTAGATGATTGTGAGATTATAGAATCTTCCTGTTGCTGGGTAACAATTTGAGGGGCTGATGGGTCGTCTCCTACCTCTCCATAATAGGTGGAACTACTGAACGGTCTTCTCAAGTATCCCGGAGATGGGACCAAGGGATTGATTGGTCTTCTCTTGTTCTCATACAACAGACACGTGTCTAAATTACCTCTTCCTTTCTAATGAAAGAAGTGTCAGATAGTTTTTATCCTTCTCCAATTCCCTTGCAATAGGCTCGGTGGATCTGAATGGCCTCCTGTTATCCCAGTGTAGCAATCTCCAGTCACTGTGTGACCTCTTCCAGTTCCTATGTTACAGACTTGTGGAGGCTGAATGGACTGATCGTATTGCTGTTTAACAGGATACTGGTGCAGCATGGCCTACTGTTATGGGCTCGTGGGGCTGATTGACCTCCTTCTGTAAATGTATGTCAGGCTCCAGGGGCTGAATAGCCTCACTCTGTTTTGGTGTAACAGGGTCGAAGGCCTGAATATCCTCCTGTTGTTCCTGTGTAACAGGCTGGAGAATGGAATGGTTCCTCCATTATCTCTGTAATTCGCTTCAGTTGTTGATTCCTTCTATCAGTTATGCTGAAATAAGATCATCCTTAATTTTTGTAAACTCCAATGATTACTGGTTCAACCTGATCATCCTTTCGTTATAAGCTCGCACCTTCATTGCAGGAATCATCTCTGAACTGCTTCCAATGTAACAACATCCTTTCTTCATTGAAGAGACTAAATCTGTACACACTGCTGCAGACGTGATCTCACTAAGGCCCTGTACAGCAACAGCAATGCTTTACCACCCTGTTGTAAGGTTCCCATCCAGGTTAGAGCAGTCTCACCTCGCTGGGGGAATACAGAGCATTATTGGAAGATCATTGTCCTTCTCTACACCATCAGCATAACGGGAGACCTGGAGAAATTAAAGTTTGAGAAGATCATAAATGATGTGGCGAAATGATATCTAACATTAATCTCCCCAGAGCCCAAGTCGCTCA
>NW_025163933.1:0-1610 GCF_004010195.1 Chiloscyllium plagiosum
TGATCCCCTAACTAAGCTAACCCACCCTCTAACTGAGCTAACTGACTCCCTAACTAAGCTATCCAGCCTCGTAACTGAGCTAACTGACCCTCTAATTGAGCTAACTGATCCCCTAACCATGTTACCTGATCCTCTAACTGAGTTAGCTGACCCCTAACTAAGCTACTAAATTCCCCCATCTAAGCTAACCGACCCTCTAACTGAGCTAACAAATCTCCCCAAGGTAACTGACCCTCTAACTAAACTAACCAACCCCCAAGTAACATTTTCAAACATCTAACCAAGCTATCTGAACCTTTAATTAAGCTAACTGACCCACACCTCCCCACCCCACCCCCCTGCAACAAGTATAATACAGTATGTTAGGTGTGGAGGCAAAAATAGGGTCTGAATTTTCATCTGTGAACCTGGATATCTGGATCCCACAGAAATGGGCACCTGGAAGCAAAGTATATACACAGACACACACACATACATAGACACACACACAGACACACACACACACATACACAGACACACACACAGACACAGACACACACACAGATGCGCACATACACACACACAAACACACACACTGACACACACATAGACACACACACAGACGCGCACACACACATACAGACGCACACAGACACACACACAGGCATACACAGACGCACACACAGACACACACAGACGCACACACAGACACACACACACCGACGCACACACAGACGCACACACACACAGACGCGCACGCGCATACACAGGCACGCGCACACACACAGGCAGGCGCACACACACACAGACACACACACACACACACACAGACACACACACAGACGCACACACAGACGCACACACACACACACAGACACACACACAGACTCACACACAGACACAAACACTCACACACACACGCAATATGTTCGGGCCGCGATAAACCGTATGTAACTGAAACCACGGTAACGTAACTCTGCGGATATGGCGATGGCCCTGTATTGCATTTCGATACAACAAACATGGGCAGGACCTATACAATTAATGGTAGGGCCTTGTGTAGTTTTGTAGAACAGTGGAACCTAGGGGCTCAGATACATAATTCTTTGAAGTTTGTGTCACATATAGACAGGATGGTTAAAAGGCATTTGGCAAGCTTGCTTTTATTGTTTAGTCCTTTGAGTGTAGGAGTTGGAAAGTCATGTTGAAGTTGTTCAAGGCTTCCTCTGGAGTACAAAATGCACTTCTGGTCACCTCTTAGAGGGAGGATATTATCAAGCGAGAGGGGGTTCAGAAGAGGTTTACTGGGTATGGAAGGTTTGAGTTATAAAGAAAGGCTGGATAGGCTAGGACTTTCTTCACTGGAGCATAGGAGGTTGAGAATAACATTATAGAGATTTATAAAATAATGAGGGGTATAGATGGAGTTAATGGTCAATGTCTTTTCTCTAGGATGGGGGATTTCAAGGCTAGGGGCACATTTTTAAGGTGAGAGGAGAGAGATTTTAAAAAAGACATGAGTGGCAAATTGTTTTACACGGAGGGTGTAGAATGAATTTCCTGAGGAAGTGATGGTTGTGGGCACAGTTGCAATGTTTAAAAGAGGAGAAAGTGAGGTCTGCAGATGCTGG
>NW_025163934.1:0-1610 GCF_004010195.1 Chiloscyllium plagiosum
GAGCGCTGACGTTTTCCTCTTAATCACTGATATGAAGTACAGAGATTGCAGCACTGATTCTTGCACAACATCCCTGACCACAGACCTGTAAACAGAAATAAACCGTCCGATACCTGTGACAACTGTGACAAAGAAAATTTTGTATCCAACTGATCAATCACAACGGATTCCATAGATTGTGATTTGATTTTGCAGACCAACCTGCCATCGTCAAGTGGTTTAGTAATGTTAATGTAGAGATTCTCCACAGCCTTACGCTGAATAATTATTTTTGCCACATCGTTTTGTTTTACTTTGTGTGAGAATCTGTGACCAGAGACAATCAAATCTCCGCAAGATCTTACTCACTCAATAAGGAGATGAGGATGAATTTAGTCTCTCTGTGGGTATTGAATCTGTGGATTGCGTAACTGCAGAGGGCTGTCGAGGCTAGGTCATTAAGTATAATTCCGACATTGATTATCAGATTTTGGTTAGTCCGGGAAAGAAGTGTTACCTTGAAAGCCGCGATGAGAATGCTGGGAGTGTTTCAGTGATAGTGTGTGTTTGAGGGTGAGTTGGGATTATAGAGTTACAGAAGTCTGAAGGCGGTTGAGTTTCTTCCAGGGTTAAAGGCAGTTACCAGCTGACAGAGAATGTCAGAGAATCGCGCAAGGATGGGTTTTACAGTTTGGAGCAAGTTGCAGACTTGAAGTGCCTAGATGAGATTTCAGAGGTAGGGACAGCTGTAAGGCTGTGGATCGTTGCAGTGGCCAAATTGAGCCGGTTGTGGAAACATTCAGTAGAGTCGAGAATGTGGTAGATTTAACACCAGTTGTGGAGTCTGGAGAATATTACACGAATGGGAATTATAGCATGGATTGGAGAATATTACAGGGATATGGAGGATGGGGTGGACTGGAAAATGTTACAGGTTTAGGGAATATTGAATGCTCCTCGGATGGGATACATAGTCTATGTAGATTTCAGTAAGAACTTTGAGAAGGTTCCATATGGCAGGCTGCTCTGGAAGAATAGATGATATAGAATTCAGAGGGAGCTGACAAATTGGATACAAACTGGCTTGATGGTAGGAAACAGAGGGGAAGAGTGGAAGGATGCTTGTTGGACTGGGTGTTTGTGAGTAGTGCGGTTCCGCAGGGAATGGTGCTGAGGCCATTCCTGTTTTTTTTTTCTCAATGACTTCAATGACAACGCTCAAGCATGATGAGGAAGTTTGTAGATCACACTAAAAAGGGCAGTATCGTGGGCAGTGAGAAAGTTTATGAGAAATTATGACAGGTGGGGAATTAGGCTGAGTAATGGTAAATGTGGTTTAATATAGATACGTGTGAGGGTTTGTATTTTGTAAGATCAATTAAAGGTATAATTTCCATGGTGAATGGCAGAGTCTTTAGCGTTCACTGGAAAAGAAATACCTTGGCGTTCAGGTGCACGGTTCTCTGAAAGTGGAGTCACAGGTACACAGTACAAGGAAGGAGGCTTCCGGCACACTGCCCTTCATCAGTCAGGACATGAAGAACAGACGTTGGGAAGTTATGTTGCAGTTGTACAGGATGTCAGTGAGGCCGTAGTCTGATCATTGTGTTCAGTTTTGTTAACCTTGCTAT
>NW_025163935.1:0-1610 GCF_004010195.1 Chiloscyllium plagiosum
ATTTCTACACTTTTTATGCCTGTGAAAACATTTCAGACCTCCTCCTTATTGATCTTAACATGTTCTGGGACCACACCATTCCACTTAAATCCCTGACTACAATGCCTTGCTCCTGTGTGAATACAGATGGGAAGTATTCATTGAAGACCTCACCTACTTTCTCTGGCTCCATGTACCGATTGTCCTCCTATAGCAGCCTGGGGTACATTTCATTGGGCTCCGGGGATTTCTCCACCTATTTATGCCTGTGAAAACATTTAATACCCCCTCGTTTTTGATCTTACCATGTTCTAGAACCTCACCATCACGACTGAAATCCCCGGCTACAATGCCTTGCTCCTGTATGAATACAGATGGGAAGTATTCATTCAAGACCTCACCTACATCCTCTGGCTCCATGCACAGATTATCCCTTTGGTTTCTAACAGGCCTCGCTCTTTCGCTGGGAAGCCCCTTATGCTAACGATGGTGGTTTTTCCTCAGTTGTATCTGCCAAATGTACTGCATGACCATTGTTTGTCCCTCATTTTCTACAATTCCTTTGCCCTCTCTATACTTGTGAATGGCTTCTCCTGATTTTATTGAAGTGGATTTTCTTTATCAAACTCACGATATCACTTGATCAGTATTCGCTGGAGTTGCTGCCTTTACTATTCACTCTTCGAGGAACACACTGGCCCCGAGTTTTCACAGCATCACTTTTAAATACTCCCACTTTCCTAATATCGACCCAAATGCAGGTAGTTCCTCCCTGTCTCTGTTTGCCAGATCCTGTCTAATGATCGCAATACTGTAAAGAGACTCAGTTGTGAGGGGGACTGTGTGGCTGCAGAAGAGACCCCCGATGGTATGCTGTCTCCAGGGTGCCAGGGTCAAGGATGTCTCTGAGCGGTTACTGAACGTTCTGAAGGGGAGGGTGAACATCCAGAGGTCTTTGTGCACACCGGCCCACGTGACAGAGGTAGACAAAGGGATAGGCCCTTGTGAAATAAGTACAGAGAGTTAGGTAAGAAGTTAAAAAACAGGATATTGAGGTTAATGATCTCCAGATTACTCCCAGTGCCACGTGCCAGTGAGGATAGAATTAGAAAGATCGACCAGATGGATGTGTGGCTGAGGCGATGGTATAGGGGGTAGGGTTTTCAGTTCTGAGGTCATTGGGATCTCTTCTGGGGTAGAGGTGACGTGCACCAGGGGGATGGTTTGCACTGGAAGCAGAGAGGCACCAGTATCACTGGGAGGAGATTTGCTCGTGTTACCCGGCAGGATTTAAACTAGTTTGGCAGTGAGTTGAGACTCTGAATAAGAGAGGGGCCATCAACTAGTCAGGGGAAAATACATGAGCCATGGAAAGCAAGTTTCCTATCCAGGATGTCTGGGCACAGTACAGGGAGGGAAAAGATTTCTGGTTTAAAAGGCATTAATTTCAACGCACGAGGTCTGACTGGTAAGGCAGACAAGTTCAGACCATGGATTCACTCTGGGAACTGGGATATTACAGCCATAACAGAAACATGGCTGAGAGAAGGGCAGGACTGGCAGTGTTCCAGGATACAGAAGCTACAAGCGTGACAGACGAACAAGTAATTGAGTAGGGGAAGTTGTCCCTT
>NW_025163936.1:0-1610 GCF_004010195.1 Chiloscyllium plagiosum
ATGTGGGGGCAAGTTTGTCAAAGACTGGCACTCTGTCTCTCTCCCTCTCTCTCAGTCAAAATGGGGAGTGACGTGGGGTGAGAGGGACGTTCCCAGAGGCTTTTAAATGATCGAGAATCATGTACATAAGTAATAAAAAGGCAATAGAATTTATCACCGTATCAGTGTCTGTTTGGAATATAATGAGTGACTGTCCATCCCCTTAAGGTTCAATGCAATCACCTCTTATTCCCTCAAAGTGCTACAGATTAATCCTCATGCACACCCGATGGTACAATCATCCCAACAATTAGTCTGATGAAACTCCTTTACACTCTTTGTGCCAAGAGGATTATTCCTTATAAATAGAGAAAATTTGTCCACAATACCCCAAATACTATCTCAACAACACTCTCAGGGTTGATTGCAATAATTCGGTTCCCTCACTTAGCTGCCTCAGCTTCTTTCCTGTGACATAAAAAGCCATTACTTCTCTCTACACTGCGAATGATGTGGAATTTAGAAGTTCCTTACATCTGTACATCAGCATGAATAAAGCCATCACTAGAGGTGCCGATGGAGATGAATATCACTCTCGGAGGGAGACTCAATAAGAAAGATGGTCACCTACCTGAATGGAAATGACTTGCAGGAACATGGAAATCAGGCAGAGGAAGGGTCCTACCTTTTCATTTGTACTGCCCTCACAGAATGTATGCAGCGCTGGTCAGACCAGCATGCTATTCCAATCTTGAACTGATTGGCTGGTTCAGCTATTCCACAGGACAATACAGAGTAAAACACATTGCTGTGAGTTTGCAATCACACAGAGACCTGACCAGGGAAGGATGACCCATTGCCTTCACTAAAGGACATGAGGCAAACGGATAGGCTTCTGTTTAAAACAAGTGGTGATGATTTCATTTGCATTCCATCAACTTCCTTCTTGAGACACCAAAAGATTATTATTCTGTGCCGCTTGATTATGAGCCAATGACTTGACCACCAAGCGCTGTCTGTCCACCTGACAGATTCTGTAGAGAGGAAAAAGTACCCATCTCAAGTGCAAATATTTTGTGACGGAAGTACAGTTAGAAGGGATTTGAAATGGTTATATTTGGATTTACCAAAGGCACAAACGATGGATTATTCAGCAGTTGCACTGAGGCTGAGAAGGTGACTGAAATATCCTGATAGTGGTCTTGGGCAGGGTTGGTGAGTGAGGAGAACATGTAGAAATATAAATCTGAATGGAGAAAAAAAAATCATGGAGTTTAAGAACAGTCTGGTTTCTCCTCACGTATTGTTGAGTAAGTTGCGAATAGTAATTTGCTAGTTATAATTTGTAAGGAATAAATTTTTTGACTGGATCTGAAAATGATGACATCCAACTTCTAAAATTTGAATGTGAACAGCAATTCAGTTCAACTCAGTTTAATTGTCAGATGGAATGACTTACCAGGAACACCTACTATAGCGAGGATGGGATAGTAACCACTTTGAATAATCCGAAGGTTATCTTCGATCTGTGAGGCTAATGATATCCAATACTAAGAAAGGTAGCAAAGACCCAAGGATAAACTCCTGACAGTTATTGGAATATTCCAGTCTTATGATCATAGATTCTGATC
>NW_025163937.1:0-1610 GCF_004010195.1 Chiloscyllium plagiosum
CCCTGTCACACTGCGTGTCCCTGTTACACTGCAAGTCCCTGTTACACTGCGTGTCCCTGTTACACTGCTTGTCCCTGTCACACTGCATGTCCCTGTCATACTGCGTGTCCCTGTCATACTATGTGTCCCTGTCACACTGCGTGTCCCTGTTACACTGCATGTCCCTGTCATACAGCGTGTCCCTGTTACACTGCGTGTCCCTGTTACACTGCATGTCCCGGTCACACTGCGTGTCCCTGTCACACTGCGTGTCCCTGTCATACTGCGTGTGCCTGTTACACTGCATGTCCCTGTCACACTGCGTGTCCCTGTCATACTGCGTGTGCCTGTCACACTGCATGTCCCTCTTACACTGCGTGTCCCTGTTACACTGCATGTCCCTGTTACACTGCATGTCTCTGTTACACTGCATGTCCCTGTCATACTGCATGTCCCTGTTACAATGCATGTCCCTGTCACACTGCATGTCCCTGTTACACTGCATGTCCCCGTTACACTGCGTGTCCTTGTTACACTGCATGTCCCTGTCACACTGTATGTCCCTGTCATACTGCATGTCCCTGTCATACTGCGTGTCCCTGTCACACAGCATGTCCCTGTCACACTGCATGTCCCTGTCACACTGCATGTCTCTATCACACTGCATGTCCCTGTCATACTGCATATCCCTGTTACACTGCATGTCCCTGTTACACTGCATGTCTCTGTTACTCTGCATGTCTCTGTCACACTGCATGTTCCTATTACACTGCATGTCCCTGTTACACTGCATGTCCCTGTCACACTGCATGTCCCTGTTACCCTGCGTGTCCCTGTTACACTGCATGTCTCTGTTACAATGCATGTCTCTGTTACACTGCGTGTCCCTGTTACACTGCATGTCTCTGTCACATTGCATGTTCCTGTTACACTGCATGTCCCTGTTACACTGCATGACCCTGTCACACTGCATGTCCCTGTTACCCTGCGTGTCCCTGTTACACTGCATGTCTCTGTTACACTGCATGTCTCTGTCACACTGCATGTCCCTGTTACCCTGCGTGTCCCTGTTACACTGCATGTCCCTGTTACACTGCATGTCTCTGTCGCACTGCATGTCCCTGTCATACTGCATGTCCCTGTTACACTGCATGTCCCTGTTACACTGCATGTCTCTGTTACACTGCATGTCCCTGTTACACAGCATGTCCCTCTTACCCTGCATGTCCCTGTTACACTGCATGTCCCTGTTACACTGCATGTCCCTGTTACACTGCATGTCCCTGTTACACAGCATGTCCCTGTCACACTGCATGTCCCTGTTACACAGCATGTCCCTCTTACCCTGCATGTCCCTGTTACACTGCATGTCCCTGTTACACAGCATGTCCCTCTTACCCTGCAGGTCCCTGTTACACAGCATGTCCCTGTTACACTGCATGTCCCTGTTACACTGCATGTCCCTCTTACACTGCATGTCCCTGTTACACAGCATGTCCCTCTTACCCTGCATGTCCCTGTTACACAGCATGTCCCTGTCACACTGCATGTCTCTGTTGCGCTGCATGTCCCTGTTACACTGCAAGTCCCTGTCACATTGCATGTCCTTGTTACACTGCATGTCTCTGTTA
>NW_025163938.1:0-1610 GCF_004010195.1 Chiloscyllium plagiosum
GGGTTCAGAGAGATATGGGCCAAATGCTGGCAAGTGGGAGTTGATGAGGTTGGGATATCTGGTTGGCATGGATGAGTTGGACCGAAGGGCCTGTTGTCCGTGCTGCACATCTCTGTGACTCTGAGACCAGTTTGGGTGGAAGGGCCTGTCTCCATGCTGCAGGACCCTATGCATTTGATTCAAGAAGCAAATATACCCTGCCCCCTCTCCCTGGGTTTCCTACCCCATCAGAGATCAGAGGCTACACTGTTTTCCCCGAGAGTGAAATTTCTTGTTTATTACAGCCTTGCCCCGGGATGTGAACCATCCTCCTTTCTCTGGCCCCGGAAGCTGCCCATTGTGCAGGTTCTGTGGGTGTATATACACACACAGGCACAGACAGACAGACACACACGCCGAGAGAGAAGGGACGGGGGTGTGGTCAGAGAGAGAGAGAGATAAACACACACAGATGGGGAGAGAGAGATAAACACACACAGACGGAGAGGGAGAGAGAGAGATAAGCACACACAGAGACGGGTAGAGAGAGAGATAAACACACACAGACGGAGAGAGAGAGAGAGAGATAAGCACACACAGAGACGGGGAGAGAGAGAGAGATAAACACACACAGATGGGGAGAGATAGAGAGAGAGCTAAACACACACAGACGGAGAGAGAGATGAGCACGCACAGACGGGGCGGGGGTGGGGGGGTGGAGAGAGAGCTAAACACACACAGACGGAGAGAAGAGGTGGGTGGAGAGATGCCGAAGCCTCCCACTGCGAAAGTGACCAAGTGGTGTCCGGGTTGATTCGCGCAAGCGCACTGAATCTCACAGAACAAATGATAGAATGGATTCCACATTCCTATGCATGCTGGGTAGCAGGACTACCATAGAAACCTGGAGCATGGTCATGAATACACACGGATTATGATGTTGTAGATATAACGTTTTGGGAAATAATGGTGAAGCGGAGTCACAGATATAGAAAACAATATCGTAGAGTCCTACACATACCAGCGATTTTAGCTGGAAGAGCTCTAGCAGCCAGGTGTTAGCTTAGAGATGCCCCAGAATGTGGCGTGGTTTAGCAAATATTTCCTGTGAGAAACTTTCAAGATCAGATTGTCATCGAGATTCCAGGGCATGTATTTCATTTCTGCTGGTACGTGAGGAAAGAGCAGGGAGTTCTTTGGACACATGGCATAGCCATTTTAATCCATTAGAGGGTTCAGTTATCACCGGCCAGACCTCCTGTTATTGGCATTTCCAATTCCCCATGAGAAAATTAAGATGAAGCTATTTTCGACCTATTTGCTGTATTCCATTTGGATTGTAGTTTTTCCAAGTGATTTGTACACAACCACAGCAGGCAGTTAGCAATTAACCACTTTGCTGCAGCTTAAACACTTGGAACACATTGTGAGATTAGAATGGCACGGTTCCTTTCTGAAACAAAGTCAGAAATGCTGAGTGTGCACATGGATTTCAGACAGCAGGGAGAGAGCTTGACCGAGGATTTAAATTGCCCCATTGACTGGATTTCTTCACCAATTTGTTTATACTGGAATATTGACACAATTTCTGTATCACCCTGTATCACCCAGAGTTGGGAAAAGCAGCAGAT
>NW_025163939.1:0-1610 GCF_004010195.1 Chiloscyllium plagiosum
CAGACCAAGCTTTGGAAAAATATCAGGAATGTAACACCAATCCGAAAAGAGTAATTTAGGGGTTAAAAGGGATCATGAAATAACTTTAGCGAGCAGATTTAAGTAAAATTCCAAAACCTTTTATTTATCTTAAAGAAACAAGAGGGTAACAAGAGAAAGGGTTGGCGCACTCAAGGCCAAAGTTTGAAAGTTGTGCGTGAAGTCAGGGAAAACGAGTGAGATTCTTCATGAGTACTTTACATCGGTATTTGTCGAGGAGAGGGGCATGAAGGATGTTGAGGGGAGAGATAAATGTTTGATTACTCTCAGTAAAGTCAGCATAAGTAGTGAGGAAGTGCTGAGTATTCTAAAAGGCATTAAAGTGATCAAATATCCCGGTCCGAATGTGATCTATCCCATTCTTCTGAGGCATGCAACAGAGGAAATAGCTGGGGTCTTAACAGATATCTTTGCAGCATCCTTGAACACGGGTGGGGACATGGAATACTGGAAAATTGCGAATGTTGTCACCTTATTTAAGAAAGCTCTCAGGGATAATCCAGGTAATTATAGCCCGGTGAACCTGACGTCAGTGATAGGGAATCTGCGGGAGAAGATAGTGATGGATAGAATCTATTCCCACTTGAAATAAAATGGTCTTAACATTGATAGGTAATATGCTTTAGTGCAGGAAACGTCATGTCTTCGAAACTTCATAGAAGTTTTTAAAGAAGTGTCAAATTTGATAAATGAGGGAATGGCTGTATATGTCATTTACATTGTTTTCAACAAAATGATTAGGTTCCTCATGTTAGGCTGATGTTGAAGATGAAGTCGTATGTGTTCCACGGTGCACTGTTGTGGAAAGATCACTCAACGTTCAATTAAAAAATACCAGGAGACACAGAAAATCATTCAAGAAATTAAAGTTTAATCTTGTGAAATCAAAGCTGTGGCAGCTAGAAAATCGCTCCCCTGTCTACCCAAGAGACTTCTGTTCCTCTGTACTTTATTCAGTTTTCTTTCCTGCGTTTATCTGATAGCTTTACCATACCCAACCATATTGGCTTGCTTTGCTTTCCTCACCTAATAATCCTCTGCCACACTGGTTCGCTACATTGCACGTAACCTGTCAACTTACAGTACAATCGCCTTCAGTACTAGATCATCTAGTGGTGATTGAATTAGCCTATGACAATGTGAACTACCATAATTGATTACTGGTGCTCTGTAAAATGATCCTGTGCATGCATTACAACAGTAAGTTATCGACATAACTGCCAAATTAACATCCATGCATTTACCCCATTGAGATCAACAACACTCATACAGAGAAAGAACACATGGATGTTGTATGCACAAATGCCAAGTCGATTGCATAGTCCCAAAAGCGGGCAACAATAATTTCCAAAGGATTAGAACTCAAAAGATTATCCTTCTGGACCTGGAAGCACAGGCCAAAAACTCGCACCTCTCGCACTGGAAGAGAAAAAACAAAATCTAAAATCCCCGCAGAATCGAAATTCGTATGCAACACATGAAATCAGGCGTCTCCATCGGAACAAGGCTTCAGCACTGCATCGGACATCAGATCAAATTAGTCAAGCAGCGGATCCAGAAGAGCGGGCTGG
>NW_025163940.1:0-1610 GCF_004010195.1 Chiloscyllium plagiosum
CTGGGTCCCAACCCCCACCTCACGAGTTTAAATCCTCCCGAGCAGTTCTCGCAAATTTCCCTGCCAGTATATTAGTCCCATTCAAATTTAGGTGCAATCCGCCCTTCTTGTACAGGTCACTTCTACCCCAAAAGAGATTCCAATGATCCAAAAATGTGAATCCTTCTCCCATACACCAGCTCCTCTGCCATGCATTCATCTTCTCTATCCTCCTATTCCTGCCCTCACTAGCTCGTAGCACTGGGAGTAATCCAGATATTACTACTCTTGAGGACCCCCATTTTAAATTTCTGCCTAACTCTCTGTAATCTTCCTTCAGAATCTCAACCTTTTCCCTTCCAATGTCGTTGGTTCCAATGTGGACAATGACCTCCTGCTGGCCCCTCTCCCCCGTAAGAACATTCTGTACCCTCTCTGAGACATCCTTGATCCTGGCACCAGGGAAACAACACACCATTCTGCTTTTTCTCTGCTGGCCTCAGAAACGTCTGTCTGTTCCTCGGACTACAGAATCCCCTAACACAATTGATCTCTTGGAAGCCGCCGTACCCCTCGTTGCATTAGAGCCAGTCTCAATACCAGAAACTTGGCTGTTCATGCTACGTTCTGCTGAGAATCCATCACTCCCTACATTTTCCAAAACAGCATACCTGTTTGAAATAGGATATCCACAAAAGACTCCTGCTCTAGCTGCCTACCTCTCTCACCCTTCCTGGAGTTAACCCATCTATGTGACTGTATTTAAGACTTTCCCCCCTTTCTATAACTGTCATCCATCACATGCTGTTGCTGTTGCAAATTCCTCATAGCTTCTATTTGTCTCTCCAACCGATCCACTCAATCTGATAAGATTTGCATCCAACAGCATTTATGGCAGATATAACCTGCAGTAACCCTTAAACTCTCTTTAAACTCCCACATCTGACAAGAAGTACATGTCACTGCAAAGGCCATTTTTGCTCCTTCACAATCTACAGGCCCAGAAAATAACACCGTGTTATTCCTCTGCAAACAATGCCCCAGGTTAAATTAATAGCTTTGGCTTATATTTGAAGTTTAATCAAGAGACTCATCTCCAAAAACATTTAATCAAGAAAGAATTCACTATACTCACTACTGCAGCCTTTCTCTTGGACAGACTTAAAACAACAATTAACTTATCTGATTCTGTGCTGTAAACTTCGCCCAACAGTTGCTCCAAGATTAGTTGTGAATTTCACTGTTTGTTAATTTTCCCAGATGCACTCCGATGCCCAGCGAAACACGAATTCAAACAGCAAAGGCAGTAACTGTGCAGGTTTTCTTTCTCTCTCTCTCTCGCCTGCACTGTCCTCACCATGTGCTTCCTTTGTCTGCTCTTCTCCCTTTTAAACTGCTGTTGTTTTGACTTTTTTTTTCCAAAAGTTCCAAAACAATGCAACAGCATATAAAACAGTAACTACTGCTCCTGGAATTCGAAGAAATCACCTCCAACATGTTGTGAAGCTTGAAATAGCTCAGAAAAGACTGACAAGGATGTTGCCAGGGTTGGAGGGTCTGAGCTATAGGGAGAGGCCGAATAGACTGAGGCTGTTTTCCCTGGAGTGTCAGAGGCTGAGGGATGACCTTAC
>NW_025163941.1:0-1610 GCF_004010195.1 Chiloscyllium plagiosum
ATGATTGCCAAAGTAACACTGCTTTACCTATATTCCACACCCTTCAAGCCACTCATCATCCTGACTTAGAAATATACTGACACTCCTTAACTATCACTGGTTCAAAATCCAGGAACTCCACCCAAGGGCATTGAGGGTCAACCTACAGCACACACACTGCAGTGGTTCAAGAAGGCAGCCCACTACCACCTATTCAAAGGTAACTAGGTATGAACAATAATGCTGGCCCAGCAGCGACACCCACATCCCCTACATTTTTGTTTTCCGTAATCATAGATGAGCAGGGATTTCCTGTAACTGTCGATTAAAGTAATTGCTTTGAATCCAGTCTCCATTGCAATAGCAGGTGAAGCCAGTCTGGACAATCTTGGTGTCAGATTTGACTCTGAGAGGAGCTCCGAGCCTCACAGGGCTGTTCTCTCTGAGACTGAGCCGTTCCATTTTGAATTGCCCGCGATCCAAAGACTCGTGCACCGTGGCCGGCCATTCCGCGCCTGCGCAACGACACATTGGCCGGCAGAGGCGCGCCTGCGCACGACCCCAAACCGGTAATTCCCCCGTCGACGCGATGACACCGCGTCAGGCCGTACCGCGCCTGCGCAACGACAACAGGCCGATCATCCCACGCCTGCGCAATGACACCGCCGCCGGTTGTACCAAGCGGCAAACCCACAGCTTTCTCTCAAACGTCATCCCCGCTGTCGCGGTCAACACCGGAGCCGGCATCGGCGGGTTCACCCGCACAAACCCCCCAACCGGTATATCCGACACCCGCACGAAAAAAACGCGAGCGTATGGAAAACCGTCCCCGACTGAGGTAAAAGGGGGAATTCGTGCAAGGCAACGGAATTGGTCGCACTCCAATTATTATAAATTTTAAATATAAGTACAACTTGAAGACGCGGTTCCACTTCAGTCTGTTGAACTTTCTTTTACCGAATAAGCGGTGCAGTAGTAAAGTCAGAAGGGGGTGGGTTACTCCTCAGAGGGTCGGTATGGACTTGTTGGGCCGAAGGGCCTGTTTCCACTCTGTAGGGAATTTAACTTAAAGTACCAAGCCACGGCCTCATTGCCGCCATGTTGAGGGGCAAGACCAGGAGGGGGCGGGGCTCCGACCACGTGAGTAAAGACACGTGATGGACGACATGACGTCAGTGACCCCGCCTCCAGCAGCGCTGATTAATCAATGAACTCTTCCCTGGGAAGTAGTGACCATAATATGGTTAAATTCTACTTTCAGTTTGAGGAGTGACTCGTGTCTACAACTTAGTTAAGACAGTGATGAGGGTATGAGAGTTAGGCTAGCTAAGGT
The DNA here is from genome assembly GCF_004010195.1 of Chiloscyllium plagiosum. Lineage (NCBI taxonomy): Eukaryota > Metazoa > Chordata > Chondrichthyes > Orectolobiformes > Hemiscylliidae > Chiloscyllium > Chiloscyllium plagiosum. The sequence continues at coordinate 1,313 of NW_025163941.1, forward strand.
GAAGGGGCAATAAACCGGAGAGGAATCCATTAGCAGCAATAATGGGAGAGAAATTGTGAATTGGAAAATCGTATAAAAGCTAAACCTTGCAGTCACATTTGCCTGTATCTTGTCCAATGGTCTGATGGCTCATATGTTAGTGAAGCCTGCCTTAGCATCTACAAGTAAGATATAGGTTAGGAAAAGTTGGGAGAAAGGAACTCAGCGAGTTTTGAGAAGATTTGTAGCTCAGGTTCAGATTCTGGATGTCGGTTTGCTCACTGACCTGGAAGATTCGTTTTCTGCCATACTAGGTAAC
>NW_025163942.1:0-1610 GCF_004010195.1 Chiloscyllium plagiosum
CCCTACCACTACTTTACCACAATATTCTGTGATGGACTTGTTCAGGACTTAGGCCTTTCTTTACCTTTGTGTTCCAAGACCTCCAGCACCACCTCTTCACTAATGGGGACTTTCCGATTGTTGCTTTCCCTTTGTTTCCGAGACTTTGTCCACAGTACGGTCTGACATGAAATATTCATTTAGGCTCTCGCACATATCCTGTGTTTCCACACATGGATGGGCTCATTGATCTTTGAAGGACTTTTTGTCTCTCCAGTTGCTTTTTTGTACTTGTGTAGTGAGGATCACAGCATCACAGAGTGTCACAGAATGTCATACCGATTCACAGAGTTTCACAGAATCACAGAGAGTCACCAAGAGTCAGGGAGTCACAGAGAGTCAGACAGATTCACAATGTAACGGAGAGTCACAACAGTCACAGAGTCAGAGGCAGTCAGTGATTGACAGAGAATCACACACGGGTCACACACGGCGGTCTTCCACAGGGGTCTCAGGGACGAAGGGAGTCAGAGTCACAGAGAAGGTAAGAACATCACGCAGTCTGAGAGAGCAATCGAATCGCAGAGGGTCAGAGGGAGTCATAGATAATTACAGAGAGTCAGACATATTCAAAATGTGACAGAGAGTCACAGACAAGGTAAGAGAATCACAGAGAGTCAGATAATCACAGGGAGTCAGAGGGAATGTAAGAGAATCGCAAAGTCGGACAGATTCAAAATGTCACAGAGAGAGGGTCGGAGATGGAGTCGGAGGGAGTCAGACAGATTCACAATGTCACATATTCAGAGTGTGCAAGGAAATCACATAGTCACAGAGAGTGTAGGGAGTCACAGAGATTCACAGAGGGGACAAAAGACTCAGAGAGAGTCCGAGAGAGTGCCAGAGAGTGACTGAATGTCAGTGTAACTCAGTGAGACACAGAGTGACAAACAATGTCAGAGAGCGACAGAGGATCACAGAGGGTCTCAGAGATTAAGTCTACCACAGAGATTCACAGAGTGTGTAAGACAATCACAGTGATTCACAGTGCATAAGAGAAACGCAGAGTGTGTAAGGGAATCACAAAGTGGGTAAGAGAATCACAGAGTGTCACAGATTGTGTAAGAGAATCACAGAGATTCGTACAGTGTGGAAAGGAATCGCAGAGTGTCAAAGGGTGTGTAAGAGAATCACAGAATGCGGAAGAGAATCACAGTGTCACAGAGAGGGTAAGGGAAGCACATAGATTTAGAGATTCTGTGAGAGAATCACAGAGAGTCAGGCAGTGTGTAAGAGAATCACGGTGTGTCACCGGATGTGTTAGGGAATCAGTGTCACGGAATGTGCAAGAGGAAACACAAAGATTTACAGTGTGTAAGAGAATCACAGAGTGTCACAGAGTATGTAGGGAATCACATGGATTCAGAGTGTGCAAGAGGATCACAGAGTGTGCAATAGAATCACAGAATGTGACAGTGTGTGCAAGAGGAATCACCGAGATTTACAGTATGCGTATGGGAATCAGAGAGATTCACCTAGTGTGTAAGAGAAACACAGAGATGCACCGTGTGTGTAAGAGAATCACAGACATTCGCAGAGTGTGTAAAAGAGTCACACAGTGTGTAAGGGAA
>NW_025163943.1:0-1610 GCF_004010195.1 Chiloscyllium plagiosum
CAGACATTAAAAATTACCAATTAAGCTCCCTTTCGACCTACATAAGTGATCTTTGTTTACACCTTTAGTGAGTTTTCAACCAGGTAGAATAGATTCAGGATTTAAACGTTGGGCAGCTGGGGGTATATCTTGCATGGGTGATTTATTTGAGGGAGATGTAATGATGTCCTTCAATCAGTTAGTACGGAATTTCGAGTTACCTAATAGAGACCTCTTTCGTTTTTTTCAAGTTAGGGATTTTAGTCAAAAAAGGACCACACTTTTGACTGATCCCAACAAATCTGACATAGAAAGAGGGGTACTAAGGGCTAAGAGCACACTCTCTGTCAGTACTCTACATCACCAATTGGGGGGTGCCACCTCAAATGAGTCTGATCGACTCTGCAAGATGTGGGAAAGAGAGTTGGGTGTTGAAGTTTCTTCAGAGGCAAGGGAGGATATTTGGGAGAATGCAAAGAAGATATCAATTTGCAATAGGACCCATGCTTTACAGTTGAAGATTCTCCACAGGGTCCACGTAGTCCCAGACCATTTGTCAAAATTTAAACCAGGGGTATCTTCAACATGCCCCAAGTGCAAGGTCTGTACGGGCACTCTTACCCATTGTCTTTCGTCTTGTGACAGGCTTCAAGCATATTGGAGTGCTGTGGTGGGTGCAATGGAGAGGATTTTAGGTGTAGGGGTGGAGAAGGACCCTATTTCGCTCCTTTTGGAACTACCCATTGTATTTCCTGCAGACTGGCATAAGGCAAAACTTTTCAATATTCTTACATTCTGTGCAAGGAAGAATATCTTGCTGGGTTGGATATCAGAAAACCCCCCAGGCCTGTTGGGTTGGCGGAAGAATGTTATGGAACATGTTCCCCTGGATTTTCTCACAAATATGGTACACCACAAAACTGAGAATTTTTACAAGACATGGCAACCTTTTTTGAAATACCTGGACACAGATTTATCTGCCACACTAACAAGGGCTTTTATATAGTTGAAACGATGTGTGTTTCATGAGTCCAATATCCAGGAAGGAGGAACTGTGAATGTATGAGTGTTTTGTTTGGCTGGGCTGAGTTATTACTATTTATTTGTTTGTTAAAAATCACACAACACCAGGTTATAGTCCAACAGGTTTAATTGGAAGCACACTAGTTTTCGGAGCGATGCTCCTTCAGGTGATTGTGGAGGGCTCGATCGTAACACAGAATTTATAGCATAAATTTGCAGTGTGATGTAACTGAAATTATACATTGAAGAATTGATTGTCTGTTAAGCCTTTCATCCGTTACAGTGATAGTTTCACTTCTTTCATGTGTAAATCACAAAACCCTTTTTTTTAAAGTTGCATTCTTGGGTTAGCTGTTAACAATGGTGATAGCTAGACAATATATTGAAGGTGTTAGCCCCCTGTGTTCTCTGTCTATGACCTGATGTTTAGATTGATTTTAATCTAAAAAGTGAGACAACAGAGTTTTACATAAATTTATGCAGTTTTTGAGCTCAGAGTTCGACATGAATGTATGCAGTTTTTGAGCAAAGTGCAATGTAACTCTGCAAGTAGAAATTCACCACACAAAATATACGTGTGCATGTGGGTCTTTGTCTGTCTGTGTGTG
>NW_025163944.1:0-1610 GCF_004010195.1 Chiloscyllium plagiosum
ATCAGGATAACAGGACAGAATGCAGGGTACAATATTACATCAGGATAACAGAACAGAGTGCAGGGTACAATATTACTTCAGGGTAACCGAACCGAGCACTGGGTACAATATTACATCAGGATAACAGAACAGAGTGCAGGGTACAATATTACATCAGGATAACAGAACAGAGTGCAGGATACACTATTACATCAGGGTAACAGAACAGATGCAGGGTATGATAATATATCAGGATAACAGAACAGATGCAGGGTACGATATTATATTAGGATAACAGAACAGAGCGCTGGGGACAATATTACATCACGATAACAGAACAGAGTGCAGGGTACAATAATACATCAGGGTAACAGAACAGAGTGCAGAGTACAATAGTACATCAGGATAACAGAACAGAGTGCAGGGTACAATAATACATCAGGAAAACGGAACAGAGTGCAGGGTACAATATTACATCAGGGTAACAGGACAGAGTGCAGGGAACAATATTACATCAGGATAACAGAACAGAGCGCAGGGTACAATATTACATCAGGGTAACAGGACAGAGTGCAGGCTACAATATTACATCAGGGTAACAGGACTGAGTGCACGGTACAATAATACATCAGGATAACAGAACAGAGTGCAGAGTACAATATTACATCAGGATAACAGACAGAGCGCAGGGTACAATATAACATCAGGGTAACAGGACAGAGTGCAGGGTACAATATTACATCAGGATTAACAGAACAGAGTGCAGGGTACAATATTACATCAGGGTAACAGAACCGAGCATTGGGCACAATATTACATCAGGGTAACAGAACAGAGTGCAGGGTACAATATTACATCAGGATAACAGAACAAAGTGCAGAGTACAATATTACATCAGGTTAACTGAACAGAGCGCAGTGTACAATAGTACATCAGGATTAACAGAACAGAGTGCAGGGTACAATGTTACATCAGGATAACAGAACAGAGTGCAGGGTACAATGTTACATCAGGGTAACAGAACACAGTGCAGAGTACAATATTACATTAGGGTAACAGAACAGAGTGCAGAGTACAATATTACATTAGGGTAACAGAACAGAGTGCAGGATACAATATTACATCAGGATAACAGAACAGAGTGCACGGTACAATAATACATCTGGAGAACGGAAAAGAGTGCAGGGTACAATATTACGTCAGGGTAACAGAACAGAGTGCAGTGTACAATATGACATCAGGATAACAGAACAGAGCGCAGTGTACAATATTACATCAGGATAACAGAACAGAGTGCACGGTACAATAATACATCTGGAGAACGGAAAAGAGTGCAGGGTACAATATTACGTCAGGGTAACAGAACAGAGAGCAGGCTACAATATTACATCCGGGGAACAGAACAGAGCGCAGTGTACAATATTACATCAGGGTAACAGAACAGAGCACAGTGTACAATATTACATCAGGATAACAGAACAGAGCGCAGGATACAATATTACATCAGGATAACAGAACAGAGCGCAGGGTACAATGTTACATCAGGATAACAGAACAGAGTGCAGGGTACAATATCACATCAGGATAACAGAATAGAATGCAGGGGACAATATTACATCAGGATAACAGAA
>NW_025163945.1:0-1610 GCF_004010195.1 Chiloscyllium plagiosum
AATTCTAAACTTAATCCAGAGAGACAAGTCATGATCTGGGGACCTGGCTCCAATCTTGGACAGGGGTGGATGTGGGTCCTTACAGTCTGAGGGGGGTGGGGCGGGGGGGAGATAAGCCCTGAGCCCTGAAGTGTTGAGGATGTGAATGTTTTGTGGAGCTACTGTCTAACTGGCTTTGGGGGTTAAACACAACAAAGTGATGAATTCTTCGGTATTGAGGGAGCACATTCTGTGTTATTGAGGGAGCACTTTCTGAGGTATTGAGGGAGGACTTTCTGAAGTACTGAGGAAGCACTATCTGAGGTACTGAGGGAGCACTTTCTGAGGTATTGAGGGAGCACTATCTGAGGTATTGATGGAGGACTTTCTGAAGTACAGAGGAAGCACTATCTGAGGTACTGAGGGAGCACTTTCTGAGGTACTGAGGAAGCACTTTCTGAGGTATTGAGGGAGCTCTTTCAGAGGTATTGAGGGAACACTTTCTGAGGTACTGAGGAAGCACTATCTGAGGTACTGAGGGAGCACTATCTGAGGTATTGAGGGAGCACTTTCTGAGGTATTGAGGGAGCACTTTCAGAGGTACTGAGGGAGCACTATCTGAGGTACTGAGGGAGAACTATCTGAGGTACTGAGGGACCATTTTTCTGAAGTTTTGAGGGAGCACTTTCTGAGGTACTGAGGGAGAACTATCTGAGGAAATGAGGGAGAACCATCTGAGGTACTGAGTGAGCACTTTCTGAGGTATTGAGGAAGTACTTTCTGAGGCATTGAGGGAGCACGTTCTGAGGTACTGAGGGAGAATTATCAGAGGTACTGAGGGAGCACATTTTGAGGTATTGAGAGAGCACTATCTGAGGTATTGAGGAAGCACTGTCTGAGGTATTGAGGGAGAACGATCTGAGGTATTGATGGAGCACATTTTGAGGTATTGAGCACGATCTGAGGCATTGAGGGAGCACTTTCAGAGGTATTGAGGGAGCACTTTCTGAGGTACTGAGGGAGACGTATCTGAGGTACTGAGGGAGAACTATCTGAGGTACTGAGGGAGCACTTTCTGAGTTATCGAGGGAGCACTTTCTGACGTACTGATGAAGCACGATCTGAGGGACTGAGGAATGACTATCTGAGGTACTGTGGGAGCACTATCTGAGGTATTGAGGAAGCACTTTCAGAGATATTGAGGGAGCACTATCTGAGGTATAGAGCGAGCACTTTCTGAGGTATTGAGGGAGCATTATCTGAGGTATTGAGGGAGCACTTTCTGACGTACTGAGGGATCACTTTCTGAGGTATTGAGGTAGCACTTTCTGAGGTATTGAGGAAGCACTTTCTGAGGTATTGAGGAAGCACTTTCTGAGGTATTGATGGAGCAATTTCTGAGGTATTGACGGAGCACAATCTGAGGTACTGAGGGAGCACTTTCTGAGGTATTGAGGAAGCACTTTCTGAGGTACTGAGGTAGCACTTTCTGAGGAATTGAGGGAGCACTATCTGAGGTACTGAGGGAGCACTTTCTGAGGTATTGAGGGAGCACTTTATGAGGTACTGAGGGAGCACTTTCTGAGGTATTAAGGGAACACTATCTAAGGCATTGAGGGAGCAATATCTGA
>NW_025163946.1:0-1610 GCF_004010195.1 Chiloscyllium plagiosum
GGCTTGGGGAGTAAACGACTTGCCCCTGTTCCTGATGTTCTCCCATTCTGTTATTGGAAAGTTGGTGGGTGTTATTTTCATGAATGTTTGTTCTTGAATTTTGCAGTCAGGAAGACCAGACGATTTAGTGAGCCATCTCTGGGTGAGGTATAAGGGCTGTATTCTCAGTGAATTTGGGTCTACAACATGACTAACAAATGAAACACAAGTTGTAGAGACAGGAAGCTCTGTAAAGAGAGATGAGGGGCCTCTTTCATTCCCAGCCTGGGTTTTCCAATTACATTTCCCAAATCACCTCAAAACGTGTGGGACAGTCTAGTGGACAGAATAGTCTCCTCTACTTCTGTGCACCAGGTTATAGGAGTAAGTAGCCTCCAACTGTTCCTGTCTAGCAGGTATGAGGGACTGAATGGAACACAGGAACATGGGACTGAGGAGCAAGAGTGAGTCATTAGACACTTTGAGCCTTCTCCACCCGACACTAAGATTGTGGCTGATCAGGTTGTGGACTCAGCTCCACTTTCCTGTCTCCATCCCATTATGCATGACTCACTTCTCTGTCAAATATTTAGCTAACGCAGTTTTCAATCAATGTGAACATAAAGGCACGATAAACTTCCAGCGAAGAGAATTCTGACTTGAAAGGTCCTTTCAGAATTTTTTGTCATCCCTCTTATAGAATTAGAGAGTCATACAGAATGGAAACAGACCCGTTCGTCCAATCTGTTCACTCCGATCAGATATCAAATCTGATCCAGTCGCATTTGCCAGTATTTGGCCAATATCCCTCCTCTTTCAGATATTTTTTAAATGTACAATTGTAACCGCCTTCACCACTTCCTCTGACAGCACTTTCTGTACACACACCACTCTCTGTGTGAAACATTTGTCATCAGGTCCTTTCTAAATTAATCGCCCTCTCCCCTTCATCCTATGCCCTCTTGTTCTGGACTCCTCTATCCTGGGGAACAGAGCATGGCTGTTCAGGATATCCCTGCCACTGATGGTTTTATAAGCCTCCATAATGTCACCCCTCAACCCCTGACACTCCAGGAGAAAGCACCTCAACGTAATCAGCCTCTCCCTAAAGCTCAAACCCTCCAGTCCTGCAACATCCGTGTAAGTCATTTCTGCAGAAAACCGAGTTGTACGCAGTATTCTTAAAGTGTCCTCACCAACATCCTGTACAGATGCAACATACCACTACAACCCCTATACTCAATGCTCTGACTTATTAAGGCAAATGTGCCAAATGTGTTCTGCACCACACTGTCTACCTGCAACTCCACTTCCAAGGAACAATGTACTGCAGCCCGAGGTCCCTTTGTTCCACAACACGCCCCAGGACCTGACCATTAAGTGTATAATTTCTGCCCTGGTTTGCGTTCCCAAACTGCAAAACCAAGTATTTATCTAAATTAAAATTCATCTGTCTCTCCTTGCCCCTTTGTCCCATCTATTTGTGGTCTCGTTGTACTCTGAGATAATCAACTACACCACCTTTCTGATATAATCTGCAAACCTACTAACTATGGCCCAATTTTCACATCTAATTCCTTTACATAAATGATGAAATGCAGTGAACTCAGGACTGATTCTTACAGCACACT
>NW_025163947.1:0-1610 GCF_004010195.1 Chiloscyllium plagiosum
ATATTTAACAGCTGTTTAGTATTTTGCAAAATAGTTCAGTAGATAATCTAATCCTTTTTGTTTCCTTTGGTTTTGTCTTTGCGTTAAAGGTAGGACATGAATAGCGCGTATTTTCCTTCATGCTTGATTGTTTTGCGCAATCAAATTTCATGTAAACGCAACGCCTGGTACTTGACTTCAAGATTAGAAAACGAACTGTCTAAGGTATTCATTTGACATATTTTGAGTGGGGCTGTTCTCGTCTATTACATTGTAATTACATTGTTGATTCCAGTACCTCCTGTAAGGTGTGCAAAGATATCAATGTCATTTACAGTTTTTATTATTTAGTTTGGTAATGTGCACTGATGCTCTGAAACGAGAGTCAGGCGACATCTCTTGTAGTGTCAGTTAAATTCCATCAAATCGAAATGCCTTCATCCATAAAGGTCCGTCTTTCCTCAGTATCACTGATCAGTCAGCACGAAGAATCTCTTTCAATGTTGGATGGTGTGCTTGGGCAGGACAAAATGACCAGGGAATACATCATGACGGGTCGGACCATGGCTCGCACGAAAGAGCCGACAGACTCTGATATGCATGCATATAATTTTCTTAATGTATCAGGTAAGAAGACATATGGAAGCCTATCCTTTAATAGATAGTTTAAGAGCCGAGAGGCAATTCCGCGAATGTAGAAAATGTTAGTTAGGCCATAATTAGAATATTATGTGCAGTCCCAGAATCTATGTTGCAAGATGTATGTGAGTGCACTGGAGACGACATAGAGGATATTTTGAAAAGTTATAACCGGGATGGATAGTTCCAGTTGTGAAGTGAAAATGGAAACACTGTTTTTGGTTCACACCAGAACAGGCAACAATGAAAAGGGGCACTATTGTGGTGAAGAAAATTTGGAGATGTAAAGATAGCGTGGAGATGACGAACTATGCCCGCCAAAGGATTAATGACAGAGGTGCATAAATTTTACGAAAGCTGTTGCAAGTTTATAGAAGATTTGAGGAAATACAATTTCATTTGAAGGGTGGTGGTCAACTAATTTAATGCTTGTATGGCTGCTGGGGGTAGAAAACCTCGCAACATTGAAGAAGTATTTAGAGCGTTATTTGCAGTGCCAAGGGGCTGAGAATTGCATTCGAGTCGTGTCGTAATTGCATTCCATCAGTGCAGAGCTAATTGTCCATTTGTTTTACAGTGTTGAAGGTCTTTGGCCTCTACATCCAGATAAAGAAAGATACTGGTTCACGATGTGTTACTTTCTGCAGATTCTTAAGAAGTTGACAGCCCTAAGTGATTTGAAGGTTATTCCCTGCTTCATTTTTCTCAATCTCCCCCACCATGTGGTCAGGATGAGAAGCATTCAAAGTGCTGTTTCTGTGTTTTGTGGATCTGTGACTCGATGATACTTGTTGGAAGAAACTTCTTAGGTACCTGAGCTCACATGTCCACCAATTGTGAATATATTAAGCATTAAAGGACTCAGAAAATAACGGTGTCGAGTTAACTCAGGAACATTAAGGATCCGGCATAGTTGAAAGAAATGTGATGTTGAAGGGATGAGTTATATCAAAGATAGAAGATGGGTTGCATTGTCGACGGATGTTACAAAG
>NW_025163948.1:0-1610 GCF_004010195.1 Chiloscyllium plagiosum
CATGAGGAAGCTTATGTGGCATTAAGAGAGACTTTGTTCCATCAGATAGTTGGGACAAAGCAGGAGCAATCAGGTGATCATGCAAATATTTTAGCTCAGCTAAACTAATTGAGTTACAGCAGAAAGATAAATTTTTAAAGCAGTTGCATCAAAAAGCGTATACGTTAGGAATTTTGAATGTATTCCTGAGTGTTATTAAAAATGATGTCAGAATGAGGAAATGGAGACGATCACACATTTAACGAGATGATAATTGAGCAGAGGTTCGTCAAATGGTATTGCCAATGGGATAGAGAAAGGAGGTGATGCGAATGGGACATAAGCTATTATCTCGAGGTCACCCAGGATTAATAGCGCTGGGGAATTGGTTAGACAGCATGTAAAAGTATTGCAGCTTGCTATCGGGGATGCTATCTGGGATAAGGTATTACTTTTACTTCCAGTGATGGGTGAACCTTGAAAAACAATGTTTAGTTGACCTTATAAAATACAAAGGACATTGAGTGAGGGTTAACTACTTGATAAGGACTCCAGGCAGAACGAAATCTCACAGTGTATGTCATGTGAATAGGCTCAAAATGTACTTTGACAGAGAAGGATTGCAAGAGGACAGGGTGTTAATGATTACGGCACAGAAGGAAGAACCAAGTTCAGAGGATCCTGAATCAGACATTCCTCAAATTAAAGTGGAAAATGAGGTAGTTGTCGAAAACTGGGATAAATTATTGAGTTACCTTACTGAGAAAAATTGAAATGACCAGAAAGAGTTATTTGTATATCATGGGGCGATATGCAGATAATTACTTGGAAGTACTAACCAAATTGTGCATAATGTAGTTATAGGAAATGCTGTTATGATAAAGCAACTTCCCTACAGGCATAATCCTCTAAAGTTGGCGTAGGTTCAGAAGCTGGTTGAATGCATACTCTAAGGTGACATAATCAGCATGTGTTAGGGTGACTGGAACTCACCTATAGTCATGGGTGCCAAAGCCAAATGGCACCCAACGATTATGTGTCGACTATCGTAACGTCAATGCATTTAAAAAGGTTAATGTATACACAGTTCCACGGTTGGAAGACTGTGTTGAAAATGTTGGACAAGCAACTTACATTTGTTATGAAAAACGTGCCGGCCACATTTCAAGGACGAAGCAATAAGTTTTCAGATTCTCCAAACTTGTGGTGTACATTGATGACCTGGTGATTTTTAGTCACTCATGGAAGGAGCACTTTCAGCATTTATCAGACTTGTTCGACTGACTTCGGAAGGCAGGCTTGTTGGTAAACATAGAGAAAAGTGAATTTGCCAAAGCAAAAATCACCATCCTGGGCCATGCTATTAGATATAGATAAACCGTGCCTTGAGATGTAAGTGTTTAGGTAATTGGGGAATTTCCCGTACTGTCGACAAAATTATCAGTTCCTGGGACTGAGGGGATTTTATCGAATGTTTGTGCCTCATTTTCGCAGTGTGACTGCTCCAGTCACGGAATTGTTAAAGAAAGGGAAGAAGTTTCAGTGAACAGATGACTATCAAAAGGCATTTCACGGCAGGAAATATGTATTAGCCACTACCCACGATCAGACACACCTGATTATGTAAAACC
>NW_025163949.1:0-1610 GCF_004010195.1 Chiloscyllium plagiosum
TGTCTTTCCAGATACACAAAAATCCTATCCCTCGGTGCCCTTTCCATTACTTTGCCTACCATCGAAGTAAGACTAACTGGCCTGTAATTCCCGGGGTTATCCCTATTCCCTTTTTTGAACAGGGGCACAACATTCGCCACTCTCCAGTCCCCTGATACCATCCCTGTTGATCGTGAAGGCGAAAAGATCATTGCCAACAGCTCTGCAATTTCCTCTCTTGCTTCACACACAATCCTAAGATATATCCCGTCAGGCCCGGGGGACTTGTCTATCTTCAAGTTATTCAAAATGTCCAACACATCTTCCTTCCTAATAAGTATCGCCTCTAGCTGACCAGTCCGTTTCACGCTCTCCTCTTCAACAATACAGTCCCTCTCGTTTGTAAATACAGTGGAGAGATAGAGATAGAGAGATAAAGACAGAGCTAGAGATAGGGACAGAGAGAGAGATAGAGATAGAGAGATAGAGACACAGAGAGACAGAGAGAGATAGAGGTAAAGATGGAGATAGAGATAGACAGATGGAGAGATATAGAGATAAAGAGATGGAGAGATAGAGATAGGGAGATATGGCGATACAGAGATGGAGAGATAGTGATAGAGATATGGAAAGTGAGATGGAGATAGAGACAGAGACAGAGATATAGTAATAGAAAGATAGAGATAGAGAGCTAGAGAGATATGGATAGAAGTAGAGATAGGTGTAGAGATAGAGATAGAGATAGGGAGATTGAGATAGAGATAGAGAGATAGAGCTAGAGAGAAGAGATAGAGATAGAGATAGAGATAGAGATAGAGATAGAGATAGATATAAAGAGAGGTAGAGAGCTGGAGAGATAGAGAGGTAGAGAGATAGAGAGATAGTCACAGAGAGTTTGATAGAGCGAGATAGAGATAGAGAGAGATAGAGATATAGATAGAGAGAGATAGACTTTGAGATAGAGAGATAGAGATATACAGAGATGTAGAGAGACATAGATGTGTAGAGATAGAGGTAGAGATTGACATGGAGATTGGAGTGATAGAGATAGAGAGATAGAGATAGAGCTAGAAGTAAAGATAGAGATAGAGAGAGATAGAGTTAGGGATAGATAGAGATAGAGAGATAGAGAGACAGAAAGATAGAGAGATAGAGATAGAGATAGATATAGGGATAGAGAGAGATAGAGATAAAGATAGACATAGAGATATAGAGATAGAGAGAAATAGAGAGATAGAGATTGAGAGATAGAGATAGATATCTAGATCGAGAGATGGAGAGATAGAGATAATGATAGAGATAGAGAGATACAGATAGGGAGATAGAGATATATAGCGATACAGGGATATAGAGATAGACATAGAGAGATATAGAGAAAGAGAGATATAGAGATAGATAGAGATAGAGACAGAGATAAAGATAGAGATAGAGATAGAGATAAAGATAGAGAGATAGGGATAAAGAGATAGGGATAGAGAGAAAGGGATAGAGAGATAGGGATAGAAAGATAGTTATAGAGAGATAGGGATAGCGGGTTAGAGGTAGAGATAGAGATAGAGATGGAAATAGAGACAGAGAGATAGGTATAGAGATATAGGGATAGAGAGATAGGGATAGAGATATACAGATAG
>NW_025163950.1:0-1610 GCF_004010195.1 Chiloscyllium plagiosum
CTCTTTCCTCATAGCCCTGCTTCCGTTTGCTTTCCAAGTATTTATCCAACTCCCTTTTAGAGTTTTCTTCCTCCTTTTCAGGCAATTAATTTCAGATCATAACAATGTGTTAAAAAATTCACCACAACTTTCCTCTGTTGACTATTCCCTTTAAAACTTTGTCTTTCAGTCACCAACCAGTGAAAATAGTTTATTCTTATTTATCAGTCTATTGAACTGAACCAGCTACACACATACTGTGGCTAAAAGAACAGGTTCGAGGATGGAAATTCTGCGGCAAGTAACTCGCCACCTGATTCCCATCTACAAGGCACAAGTCAGGAGTGTAATAGAATACTCCCCACTTGCCTGAATGAGTGCAGCTCAAACAACACTCAAGAAACACCAAATCCAATCCCAGTAATTACTACCCCGTCAGTCTACTCTCAATCATCAGTAAAGTGATAGAAGTTGTCATGGATAATGCTATCAAAGCAGCACTTACACAGCAATAACCTGTTCACTGATATTCACTTTAGATTCCATAAGGCCCATTCAGCTTCAGGCCTCGTAACAGCTTTGGTTGAGAGACAGTGACTTAAAACCATTGGATATAGGATATAGAATTAGGCTATTTGGCCCATTCGAGCATGGTGGGTATGCAACGCAATCCCATTCCCCTGGAACACTTTATCCCCTATTAAGAATTGGCTCACTGGCAGTCTTTGATCCCCTTACTAATGAAGACCCTACCTCTGTCTTCAATACACTCAATGACACTTGGCCCTCTAGAGCAATGTGTTCCACAGATCAACCACCCTCTGGCTGAAGAAATTCCTCCCCATCCCAGTTCTAAAGGGTCGACCCTTCCCTCAGAGGCTGTGCCCTCGGGTCCTAGTCTCTCCTAGTCTCTTCTCTTCATCCACTCTATCCAGGTCTCTAAGTGTTGTGCAAGTTTCAGTAAGGACCCCCTAATCTTTCTAAACTCCGTTCAGTACAGTCCCAGAGTCCCACTGCTGTTGGTGATGTCCCGGCCAGTTATTCAGGGCAGTGACTTCAATTGCATCATGGGTGCAGTGGGATAGTCCACCGAAAACTGAATGCCACATCCAGACTCTAAATGGGAATGGGAAGATGCTAATTTACGGGACATCTTCAGCAACGTTGTAGATGGAGCAAGGGGAAAGTAGACCGGGTGACAGCCAGATGGAGTGTCCAGGAAAGATTCAATGGTCAGAGACAATGATATCAAGCCAATGTTGTTCTCTGACTGCTTCCTCCCACCTAGCAGATTGTTAGCCACAAGCAAACCAGCAGGGCTCAGGGGGATGTGGAAGTTGAATGTGAGACTGTTGACCCCAGAAAGTATTAAGGAACTCGAAGACATTTTCAAAGGTTTGAGAATCAAGAAGCCCCTCTTTGAGTCTCCAAAGCAGCTGGTCAGATGCAATCAAGGGGGACATCAAAGGAATTTTGAACACCGAGAGGTGTCCAGAGCAGGAGAGAGGGCGATGGCAGGAATTGTCCCAACCTTCAGAAAGCAGCAGAACCTGCACAATCAGAGGCTGCACTGGGGGTGGAGTGCAGACAGATCACTGTGAGGTGGTTGGGGGGCTCGGTGTGGAAGGGGT
>NW_025163951.1:0-1610 GCF_004010195.1 Chiloscyllium plagiosum
AGATTATGATCCATTGTTGTAGCATTCTGGTCTTTTGTTCACAGATCAAAAGCCTTTGTTGGACATTCCAGTCTAATGTTCTCAGATCTTGAACTCTTCCAAACTCTAGAGCAGCTGTTGAGGATGATGCTGCCGCGGATATTATGCGATAACAGGTTGACAGAAGCACCATATTAATCGAAGAGGAATAGCCTCCAGTGACACTGTTAGGATCCATGGAGACTAACATCATTCACAGTCACTGAGCAAGAAGCTCCAGTTAACCCCTTTAATCTGTAACACTTTTAATGTTACGGTAATACCTGGTCTGGGTGTAATATTGATATCGCCTGCTATTGGTCTTATTGCTCATCTCCAATTACTCTGGCAACGTTATCGGTAAAGGCTATGCTTTCTTTTCACAGGATGGATGATTCTGTTGTGTTACCAACACAAAACAGCCACTGTAATCGCGTTCATTTGAGCCAATCGAGAGGTTCTGATTGCACGGAAGTCACCTCCACCTCAACAACTACCATTCAACAAAATGTTTCTGGGGACAACTGCCCTGAACATAAGAAATGCAGGTTTCTCTGGCTCTTCTCATCAGGCAATAAGTTATCTTTAACACAATGCTCCTCCATAATTTGTTTCGAAAGAGACAAACATCTGATTGCATTGTTAATACGCCTTTTGCTTTGAAGACTTAGCCCAAAAGTAATTGTTACATTTCGAATTGCCTTGTTTTTTATTGGCATTAAAGTGTCCGTCGAAAGATATATTTGTCATTGGTTCAGAACAATGAAAGTTGAGGGACGCATATTAGTTTCCATACAGTAAACAAAGAGGCCCTTCGACAACAAGTCCACACCGACCCTCTGAAAGATAACCTATGCAGACCGATTCCCCTACCCTATAATTTACCTGCATATCTCTCAGATTGTGGGAGGAAACCGGAGCACCCAAAGGAAACCCACGCAGACACAGGGAGAATGTGCAAACTCCACACAGACAGTCACCCGTGGTAGGAATTGAGCCAACGTCCCTGATGCTGCGAGGCAGCAGTGCTGAACACTGAGCCACCATGCCGCCCACCAGGACAGGATTAGGGGAAGAGTAAAGTGATAACCCCGTCAACAAAGTTTCTTTCCAGATTAAATAAAATAAAATAGAGAGAAAGAAGCAGAATACAGTTTAGAGAAGGATCAATGAGAAAAAATGTAAGCAGAACAGGACAGTTTGAGGTACAGTAAAAAGGACTTTATATGCATTGTTTAAACTTGCCGCTAGGCAAGATTGCACGGACGTGCTCAGCGCATTTAGAATTAACGGAAACAGTTAACAAAATATTATTCATGTAATGCACATTTTTAAAAAACGTTATAACCGTATTTGATACCCATCCGATATGTCATATCCCCCTTCTTTCAATATTGACCCCGTTTCTCTGATTTCCTGCTCTCGTCTCTCCTTATTAGGATGTGTGCTATAAGCTGCTGCTTCTGATTTCACTTCATCCACGTTCTACCAAGAAGTTAATTTATTTTCTTGCTGGGTTCTGTCAACTGCTATTGTCCGTCATACAATTGTTGATAAATGTTTTGGACTCAGACCCGGCAATTAAACATTTT
>NW_025163952.1:0-1610 GCF_004010195.1 Chiloscyllium plagiosum
AACAGGACATTGCTAGTAGCGAGGGCGGGCCATTGCTCATGCTAATTCTGTGTGTTACCTACATTGGATGTGCGTGTTTTGGTAACGTTCTCAGACAAGAAAACCAGTACCGCTCATCTCTCACTCTGCTGTCACTGAAAATCATCATAGATTCATAGTGTCATACAGCACGGAAAAAGACGCTTCAGTCCAACCAGTCTGTTCCGAACACAATTCCAAACTGAATTGTTTCCATCTGATTGCTCCAGGCACGATCCCTTCTAATCTTCCCTATTCATATATTTATCCAAATATATTTTAAACATTGTAATTGCATTCCTCAGCCATGTAACATATCCGTCATCAAATGAGCAGTCTGCAGAACACAACCTGATCACTGTGGCAATGCGATCCAAACAAAATCCCCATTTGCTGAAGAAAAAAGGCCTCAGGAGTACGTTTGCTTCACCATTAGACAATACCACAGCAACCTCCCACTCAATGTCACACAATGTGAAATGAAATGAAGATCAATTCTAAGCTCCCATTGCTTCAGTTATTGACATTGTCTAACTAATTGGAAAAAGGTAGAAAAGGGATATTTAATCATAGCCTTTAAATGTCTTCTGAACTTCGATTGGATAACAGCATAAACACAACTGTTTGTGCAGCAGCCCGAGGTTTGCAGAAAGAAACTCAGTTCAAGTACAAAGTAATGTATATGTATAGTCTTATATCCCAAGTTTGCTATCCGTTTCCACAAATAAAAGAGCGTCATCAAAACACGTAGCACGATGAAAGTTCCTGAGATAACAAACAGGAAAACAATAGATTTCCTCCGGCTGTCTCCCTCTGAATCTCCTTGACACTCCCACATTCTCTGAGACTGAAGCCTCTTGCGAGCACGGCTATTCATTAAAACTTGTCTGATGGTGAAAATATTGAACAGCACAATTAGCACAAATGGATCGGCCAATGATAAAATGTGATGCAAGAACTCGATTGCTGTCCAGACCAGAGACGAGCGAACTTCCTCAGCCATGATACAAAACCACGGGGTGTTCCACATTCTGTACAAACCAGTTAACATAAAATACCAGCTGATGTTTTTTAAACAGCATAGTACTCCAAGTGTTCCAAGAACCCTGCGGTTTTCATGGTGCAATATTTACTTCGCCACTTCTTGCAACAGATGGTCACAAATCGATCAAAAGTAAAAGAAACAGTGAACCAGACAGATGAATCTGTGACAACATTTATAAGTGCAGCATGTATATTACACACGCGAATGGTCCGTATGAAAAGAAAGTGATGTTTATAGACCATTATAATGTGCCTTAGGATGAGATCGAAGATAATAACAAGTATGTCCGCCACTGCCATGGCCACCATGTATCGCGTGACACATTTGGAGAGATGACAGTCTTGACGACTCAGTATCCTGATCGTCATTATGTTAACTGTGACGTGGAAATAAACAGAGAAATCGTACATTAGATTTATGTCAACGTTAAATCACAGTCTTGGGATCTACAAACGTGTTATTGTTTATTCTAATGCATTGAAATTATTGAACTTAGACTTTTTCTAAAAAAAAATGTGTCAGTGTGTCACACAATGAATGTCTATTC
>NW_025163953.1:0-1610 GCF_004010195.1 Chiloscyllium plagiosum
GACTGAGGATTAGCGAGTGACAGTGAGGATTAGAGTGACGGTGACAGTGAGGATTAGAGAGAGAGTGACTAAGGATTAGAGAGAGTGACAGTGAGGATGAGAGTGAGGGTGACAGTGAGGATTAGAGAGTGAGAGTGAGGATTAGAGAGAGAGTGACAGTGAGGATTTGATAGAGAGTGACAGTGAGAATTGGAGAGTGACAATGAGGATTAGAGAGATAGTGACAGTGAGGATTAGGGAGAGAGTTCCAGTGAGGATTAAAGAGAGAGTGACAGTGAGGATTAGGGAGAGAGTGACAGTGAGGATTAAAGAGAGAGTGACAGCGAGCGTTAGAGAGAGAGTGACATGAGGATTAGGGAGCGAGACAGTGAGGATTAGAGGGAGAGTGACAGTGAGGATTAGAGATAGAGTGACAGTGAGAATTATAGTGAATGACAGTGAAGGTTAGAGAGAGAGTGACAGTTAGGATTAGAGAGTGACAGTGAGGATTAGGAATTGAGTGACAGTGAAGTTTAGAGAGAGAGTGAATGTGAGGATTAGAGAGTGACCGTGAGGATTTGGGAGAGAGTGACAGTGAGGATTAGAGAGAGTGACAGTGAAGACTAGAGAAGGACAGTGAGGATTATAGAGAGTGCCAGTGAGGAATAGGGAGAGAGTGACAGTGACGATTAGAAAGAGAGTGACAGTGAGGATTAGAGAGTGACAGTGAGGATTAGAGAGAGCTTGGCAGTGAGGATTAGGGAGAGAGTGACAGTGAGGATTAGACAGAGAGTGACAGTGAGGATTAGAGAGAGAGTGACAGTGAGGGTTAGAGAGAGAGTGACAGTGAGGGTGCCAGAGAGTGACAGTGAGGATTGGAGAGAGAGTGACAGTGAGGATTAGAGAGAGAGTGACAGTGAGGTTTGGAGAGTGACAGTGAGGATTAGAGAGAGAGTGACAGTGAGGATTAGGGAGCGAGACATTGAGGATTAGAGAGAGAGTGAAAGTGAGGATTAGAGAAAGAGTGACAGAGGATTAGAGAGTGACAGTGAGGATTAGTGTGAGGGTGACAGTGAGTATTAGAGAGAGAGTGACAGTGAGGATTAGAGAGAGAGTGACTGAGGATTAGAGAAAGTGACAGTGAGGATTAGACAGAGGGTGATAGTGAGGATTAGAGAGTGACATGAGGATTAGAGACTGACAATGAGGATTAGAGAGAGAGTGACAGTGAGGATTGGAGAGTGACAGTGCGGATTAGAGAGAGAGTGACAGTGAGGATTGGAGAGTGACAGTGAGGATTTGGGAGAGAGTGACAGTGAGGTTTGAGAGTGACAGTGAGGATTCGGGAGAGATTGACAGTGAGGATTAGAGAGAGAGTGACAGTGAGGATTGGAGAGTGACAGTGCAGATGAGAAAGAGAGTGACTGTGAGGATTAGAGAGAGAGTGACAGTGAGGATTGGAGAGAGAGTGACAGTGAGGATTAGAGTTTAAGTGTCAATGAGGATTAGAGAGAGACTGACAGTGAGGATTAGAGAGAGAGTGACAGTGAGGATTATAGAGTGTCAATGAAGATTAGAGAGAGAGTGACTGCAGTTCGGAGAGTGACAGTGAGGATTAGAGAGAGAGTGAC
>NW_025163954.1:0-1610 GCF_004010195.1 Chiloscyllium plagiosum
GGATAAAAGAAACGTAAATATGTTTATCCCGAGAGAAGAATATTGATATCGACGTTTCTTCCACGTTACTGTCTACTGAAGGCTGCTTGGGATGTTTAACATGATTCCTGGAGTCACAAAGGACGGGAGGCCAGATGTGATTTTTTTTTCCCTGAAAGACAGGCAGGCAAACCTCATTATACTGAGTGTGTTTTTTTTAGGTTAGCATGTGCTTATTATCATTGAAATTTTTGGAGAATTTCCACTCCGTCGAAGTACATTTAGGCAAAGATCTTTGAAAGCTAAAGACTGTCAAATGTTTGCTAAAGGTGTTCAATGTGTCCAATCAAGCAACCCTCTTCTTCACGCCATGCAGTGCTTCATACTGTCCAGGTGGACATTGAATTGATGTGCTTGGGTTAAGATGTGAGTTCTGGGAAACAAAGATGCTCTGCTGAAACAAACCTTAGGTAGCGAAGTGCATAATTTTCAGAAATGTTAAGAATTCACTATTAAATCCAATGATGTTCCTGACATTTTCTGTTACCAGTGGTATCCATCTCAATTTTCTAATAAAGGATTAATGGACTTGAAATGTTGAATTTGCTTTCGCTCCACAGAATTTGCCAGATATGCAGAGTTCCTCCAGCACATTCTGCTTTCTTTCACATCTGCACATCCCCAGTTCTTTGGTTGTTGCTGATTGATAAGTTTCTGCTACTGAGAAATAAATGCAGCAGACACATAGGCATTTCCAACAAAATGTTTCTTTTCAGCCAAAGTTGATAAATCAGACGACCCGTTCTGCCAAACTTCGCCAAAGCACAAACTTGCATTCAAGCGAGTACCACTGCTTTTCTGAGACGCACAAAGACATTGAACTAGATTTATTCTGGACAAAACCAGTATTGTGCCCCAAAAAACTGCATTCACTGGATTTTGATCAAATGATATCTCAGTTGGTTCACGCTTTCGAAATTATATCATAAACATGTGTTGAATCTGTCACCATGCTAACATCGCCAAGCCCTCTGAGAAAATATGTTAACAGAGTAATTTCTGCGAATGTGATCGTTTGCGTACCACATCTGGTGTCTTTCTGAATAATCCACCTTCAAACCATGTTAGACACCATCTTGGGAGAAGTAAGTGACAATTTGTATGTAAAGTAAGACCAGTGCAGTGTTTTACTGAGATAAGAAAAAGAGGGAATGACAATATACATATAAATATAAGTGGAGTAAAAATACAAACTGTAGTGTTGTGTTTGTCTTTGAGCGCAACAAGGAGTTGAAAACTGCAAGGAAGACACAGTGCGATGGACAATGAAACGATCAGTTCATCTTGGACGATTCTATATGACTGATAGTTTGACAGGCTGGGGAAACAGATATTTACAAATAATATTGCAATACCTCAGGATAATAGAAGGTGCTTTGCAGCAATGATCTGCATCTCAAATGTGATCACTGCTGTAATCGAATGACAGAGTTTGACAAAATATAAAACCACTGTGGTTAAACATCAACCTTCCCATTTTCAATTATAAAGGTAGGACATTTCAGTTGTTTGACAAGCTTCGCTGTCTATACTCACCCTGAGTTACTCATTAAGGGGTGGGCTGAATTCTG
>NW_025163955.1:0-1610 GCF_004010195.1 Chiloscyllium plagiosum
GTGTACTATCCCAGTGAGATTCAGTGTACTATCGCAGTGAGATTCAGTGTAATATCCCAGTGACATTCAGTGTACTATCCCAGTGAGATTCGGTGTACTATCCCAGTGACAAGCAGTGCAGTATCCCAGTGACATTCATTGTACTATCCCAGTAACATGCAGTGCTCTATCCTAGTGACATTTAAAGCTCGATCCAAGTGACATTCCGTGCTCTATGCTAGTGACATTCAGTGCTCTATCGCAGTGATATTCATTGCTCTATCCTCGTGACATCCAGTGTACTATCCCAGTGATATTCAGTGTACTATCCCAGTGACATTCTGTGTACTATTCTAATGACATTCAGTGCTCTATCCCAGTGACATTCAAAGCTCGATCCTAGTGACATTCATTGCTCTATCCTAGTGACATTCAGTGTACTATCCCAGTAACATTTATTGCTCTATCCCAGTGACATTTAGTGTACTATCCCAGTGGCATTCAGTGCTCTATCCCAGTGACATTCAGTGTACTAGCCCAGTGACATTCAATGTATTATACCAGTGATATGCAGTGCTCTATCCCAGAGACATTCAGTGTACTGTCCCAGTGATATTCAGTGTACTATCCCAGTGACATTCTGTATATTATTCTAATGTCATTCAGTGCTCTATCCCAGTGACAGTCAGTGCTCTATCCCAGTGACATTCAGGGCTCTATCCCAGTGACATGCAGTGCACTATCCCAGTGACATACAGTGTACTATCCCAGTGAGATTCAGTGTACTATCCCAGTGACATTCAGTGTACTATCCCAGTGACATTCAGTGCTCTATCCCAGTGACATTCAGTGTACTATCACAGTGAAATTCAGTGTACTATCCCAGTGAGATTCAGTGTACTATCCCAGTGACATGCAGTCCACTATGCCAGTGACATTCAGTGTACTTTCCCAGTTACATGCAGTGCTCTATCCCAGTGACATTCAAAGCTCGATCCTAGTGACATTCATTGCTCTATCCTAGTGACATTCAGTGTACTATCCCAGTAACATTTATTGCTCTATCCCAGTGTCATTTAGTGTACTATCCCAGTGGCATTCAGTGCTCTATCCCAGTGACATACAGTGTACTAACCCAGTGACATTCAGTGTATTATACCAGTGACATGCAGTGCTCTATCCCAGAGACATTCAGTGTACTATCCCAGTGACATTCTGTGTATTATTCTAATGTCATTCAGTGCTCTATCCCAGTGACATTCAGTGTACTATCCAAGTGACATTCAGTGCTCTATCCCAGTGTCATTCAGTGCTCTATCCTTGTGACATGCAGTGTACTATCCCAGTGACATTCAGTGTAATATCCCAGTCAGATTCAGTGTACTAGCCCAGTGACATTCATTGTACTAACCCAATGACATGCAGTGATCTATCCCAGTGACATTCAGTGTACTATCCCAGTGACATTCAGTGTAATTTCCGAGTAATATGCAGTGCTCTATCCTTGTGACATTCAGTGTACTATCCCAGTGACATTCAGTGCTCTATCCCAGTGACATTTATGCTCTATTCCAGTGACATTCAGTGTACTAGCCCATTGACATTGTGTGTACTATCCTAGTGACATTCTG
>NW_025163956.1:0-1610 GCF_004010195.1 Chiloscyllium plagiosum
CCAGTCCTGCCATTCAATGAGAAAGTAACCATGCGGCTGCTGCAAGGCACTACATTCTTCTTTGGGGCTAAACTAGAAATGTTGGATGGAGGATACTGCTGGCATTAGTTTAGTCAGGAGAGAGTTTTGTGTAACTTGTAGATCATTGGGATTGTCTGTACCATACGTTTGATCAGTAGAATGTGTTCATATCAGAGTATGGAAGGGAATGAGTGGAATGGAATGAGAGAGAAAGGGGACCTGGGGTTTGCTGAGGAAAGCCTGTGCAAGGAGCCTTTGAATTGTAAGCAATCAAATGAGTGATCAGAAGAGTGTAACTTGATCAAGGAAAAGTCCAATACAGGGAAAACCTCATGCGACTCAGATTAAGCATTTCATCAGGACAAAGTGAGGACTGCAGACGCTGGAGATCAGCTGAAAATGTGTTGCTGAAAAAGCACAGCGGGTCAGGCAGCATCCAGGGAACAGGAGAAGCGACGTTTCAGGCATAAGCCCTTCTATAGCCCTACCTGAAGGAGGGCTTATGCCCGAGACGTCGATTCTCCTGTTCCTTGGATCCTGCCTAACCATTACATCAAGCTAGTGACACCATCTACAGGTAAACTGCAAGGCAGTATGCTTGGTTTGACTTGAGCAGTTCAAACCATCAGATGTATACCCACATTTGACTCATACATTGAGCCATCATGCTCACAAGTGAATGTTATGTTAATGCTACTCCTCTAAGCAGCTTGTTTTGTCCTTGGTTTGTGTCCCCTTCAAGATGGGTCATAAAGGCAGAGGTGCTGTCATGTCTGACAATAGCTTCTTCAAACAATGACAGGGGAGTGGCCAGTTATTCTCCAATCTTGGTTTAACAGGCAGAAACTGCTCATAGCAGAGAAGCTGTTACTCTGAAACTAGGTTCCATGCTTCAACAGATGTTTCTTACATGAATGCTCTGAAAACTCTCCTGCCAGCAAGAAGCAGAGTTTGTATTTACCATTTGCTAAAGGGGGTGTTTTTGGGCTGTTGTGGGGATGGGAGCAGCTCCTTTGTTATGTTGCAATTGAGTCCATTGGGTTCCAAGTAGTTGGATTGTCTTAAATTCCTGTTTCTTTTTGTTGGTGCTTCTACCAGAGAAGGTAGATAGTTGTTTTTATAAAGCAGAATGGTTTGACCAGCTGCATCACCCCTGGATTATACACTATACAACTGCCTTTCTAATGAGGAAAGGTTAGGGTCTGGGCAACCTTAGTGGTTTGGACAGATCCAGACAGGGCCCCAACAGTTGGGGAAGGATTACAAAGGGGCACAACTCATGTCAGAGTGGAAGTGAGTGATCCATCCTTATTAAAATCTAACTGGTTCACCAATGAAAGCTGTTCCATCTCCATCAGAGCTCAAGGGACTTGGTTCTCATCTCATGAGAGAGAACCTTTAAAACACAGAGCCAAGAGTGTGATGAATATTCACCACATGTCTGGATTAGTGTACCTGCAACATTCAAGAGAGAGACACCATCCAGGATAAAACAGCCCACTCCATTCTCCACCTCCCTTCAGTGTCCATTATCTACCAGGTACCCTGCAGCACTTACTAAACACCTTCCCAATAGGACATTCTAACAC
>NW_025163957.1:0-1610 GCF_004010195.1 Chiloscyllium plagiosum
GCGGCTGACTACGTCCCTGGTTGAAATTCATTCTTCATCGCTCCTGAAATTTAGAGCAGCAATGTGTTTCCATAGCATCTGCTTCCCATTCTGTCTAACTGCTCACCGACGTTGCTGTTTGTCCCGCATTAAGGAACCAGACTGTCTCCACTGGTGGACAATGAAACCATTTTGTTTCTACTTGCAAGCTGTGCTGGGAGAGGGCACAGCCCGTTCGCTTTTCTGCCCAGTGTCAATCACGGTGGGTGGAATCAGTTGCATGGTAGTAAATGAGCAACTTTGATTGTGGATTTTTCCGAATCTCTTTTTATCCGAGAAATAGAAAGATGTTGAACTTTCGGGAAAGGAAGAAATGGACACTGCAGGTTCTTCCTCCAGGTAAATGAGTATGAGTTAGCTTGCTTCCAGCTTGTTTGGTGCTCAGAGTTCGGCTTTGTATATAAATCCTGCAGAAAGTCTCATGCAACACGGGCGTCTGTTTCTTTCCTGCGATCGGGCAAGCAGTTAACATTTGAGCCCAAATTTTCCCAGATATAGCGAACTGAAGAGAAACGCTTCCTGAGTGACAGTCATCTGCAGAATCAAACGCTGCAGTGAGTGTTCAAAATGAGCTATTGCTTCTCCCTCTGCCCCGGGAGAGGGAGAGGGATGGCATAATCACGTGGTGTCATTCCCACGCAGACTGAAGCCATAAGGCCATCCAGTCCCCGACGACTCTCTGTCACTTGTACCTCTCTGAGTTGGTTCTCAAACGTTGATACATGTCCAAACACTGAGAAAATATATCTACGTGGTAAAGCTGTCTTCCAAATGCTGATGATCGTGCCATTCATGTCGGAGCGAGTTATGAATAACGCTCCTGATTACGCGTTGGGATAGTGAAGCTTCAAATCCTAACTGGCTCGAAAACAATGTCGGCTTTTTTTGCACTTACAAACCAATCGTCCTATTTTTTCTGACGTCGAACTGACGTTGAATTTCCTGACCTGCAGGAACCTTCAAACAATGTCCGGGATAACATCAGAAACAATGTCCTGACATGACCACAGGAGGGGATCTCAAATTGTCCCACACGCGCTTCATGGGCACCTTCCTAACTCCATTACTCACTCACCCAATCACTGCGATTCGTGGGAATGCAAGAAAACAACATGGACAGACAGGTCGCAGCTGCGAGAATCTTTCGAAACTCTTTCTGAGGTGGAATCAAGAAGAAGGAAGGTTGGACTGTTCGATTGAGCAGGGATGATCGAGGCACCATCCGCTTCTTTAACAGGATAGAACATTGTCTCTTTTTTTTCTTCTTGGGCAGAAATCGATTCGAGGCATTGAAAGTACTCCCGTCACAAATGCTCTATTTTCAACTGTTGGTTACTGCTGTTTAAGAAAAACAGCACCTTTTATTTTCTGACCGGGAATTGAACGCGGGCCACAGCGGTCAAAGTGCTGCAACCTAACCACGAGACCACCAAGGAAGCCGACAGCAAGCTGCTGTGCATGTTGCCTGATAGCCCTTAAAACACCTTCTAAGAGCTCTTGTCAGAAACAACCGCTTGCTTTTCCTCAAACAATTTTTTATTCTTTGGCCTTGTCATCACAAAATCACTCCT
>NW_025163958.1:0-1610 GCF_004010195.1 Chiloscyllium plagiosum
TGTAGTATTGTAAAGTTAAAAATCACACAACATTAGGTTATAGTCCAATAGGCTCATTTGGAACCACTATCTTTCTAAGTGCTTCTTCACCAGGTGGTTGTAATGTAGTTCCTGGCTTTGCCCAGTAGGTGCTGCTGCAAGGGGAGTTTCTGAAGCCTCTTCCCATGTTCCCCACTGTGGGAGCACCATCACTACAAGGACTGCAGTGGGTCAAAGCCACATGGACAATAAATGGGGCCCTGACAGTATCACCCACACTGAGAACAAGTTATTAAAGTTCTTAATTAAGAATAAAGAAATTATCTGTGAAAAATAACTCACAGGATTAGTGTTGGGGGTTAGAGTTAGGGTTACACAGCTGAACCCTGAGACAGGGTTTGGACACAGACTGTAACAGTAATGCTGAGATATGATGCAGAGGATGAAATACTTGGACAGTTTTTCTAGTAATTGGATAACACTCCCACTGGGAGTTTTCCTGAGGTTGTGCTGCTCAGAAGGATTTGTGCAAAGTGAAAGGTGATTGTTGATCCCAATCCTGAGCTCAGGCTTTTCATCAGGAATCACTCGATCCCCAGGCTCAGTGCGGTGGAAACTCAGTCAGTGCTGGACAGTCCCTTTCCCCAGAAGGCTTTGTTCTCCTGCCGCTCCATCCTGATGATCAGGTGCTGTTGGCACAAGGCACCGTGCTTCACCTGAACAGGTCACCTCTCTCTCAAAGGGTCACCATTCGATGCTGCCATCTTGTGTAGATTTTGTTTGCTATTGTAAGAGAAACCAGCAGAGAACAGGTTAAAAGAATCCAACACTTTGGACGCATGTGTAAAGGAGCTGTTCAGGAGCACAGACACATGAAATGACCCTCAACATCCTGGGGACCAATGGCAGCCGGAAAATGGCTGACAGGAGCTGCACGGTGATGGAGCACAGAGTGTAGAGGAGAGGAGGCTTATAGGGGAGGCAATGGGCAAGAGCTGGACACTCCACAGGAGCTGTGCTGACTGACAGAGGGAGGGCCAGAGGAGAGAGTGGGAGAAACCTGCGATAGTTCCTCCTCCCACAGTGAGGGCTGTGTGTGGGGATAGGCGGGCAGCACAGAGATGTGGATATTGAAAGAAACAAGGAAATCTGAGATGGACTTCCGAGTGACTGAACCCTTCTATACCCTGGAGAAGGGATGGGCTGTGTGATTTGACAAGTGCAGGAGCGTGAACAACAACTTGCATTTCGATAGCACTTTGCACATTCTGCAGTGTAGTAAAAGACAAGAGAGAAAGAGACATTGGAGAGACAGAGGGAGACAAAAGGAGAGAAACTCAGACAAAGAGGTTTAGGTGAGGAATTGCAGAGCTTCAGAGCCAGGCAGCCGAAGGCACAGCCACGAATGGGGCAGCAATGGAAATATCAGGGATACAGGAGCACAGAGATCTGAGGGCTGTACAGCTGAGGGTGCTTACAGATAGGGAGGGCTGACAATATGGAGGGATTGGAAAAAGGATGGGAATGTTCAAATCTGTCCATCTCAGTCTGAAACAGATTAAACAATGGAGCATCCACACCCACACGGAGGTTAAACATGAACCAGTTTATCCCTGTTTGCAGCCTCTGTA
>NW_025163959.1:0-1610 GCF_004010195.1 Chiloscyllium plagiosum
AGGAATTAAGGGAGTTTGTGTAATGGTCAGGAAATAAGGGACAGTCTGTCATGATCTGGAATGAAGGGAGTGTGTGTAATGGTCAGGAATTAAGGGAGTGTGTGTAATGGTCATGATTTAAGGGAATGTGTGTAATGATCAGGAATTAAGGGACAGTCTAATGATCATCAATTAAGGGAGTGTGTGTAATGATCATCAATTAAGGGAGTGTGTGTAATGAACAGGAATTAAGGAAGTGTGTGTAATGATCAGTAATTAAGGGACAGTCTGTAATGATAAGGCATTAAGGGAGTGTGTGTCATGATCAGGAATTAAGGGAGTGTCTGTAATGATAAGATATTAAGCGAGTGTGTGTAATGATCAGGAATTAAGGGAGTGTGTGTAGTGATCAGGAATTAAGGGAGTGTGTGTAATAATAAGATATTAAGCGAGTGTGTGTAATGATAAGGAATTAAGGGAGTGTGTATAATGATCAGGAATTAAGGGAGTGTGGGTGTAATTATCAGGAATTAAGGGAGTGTGTATAATGATCAGAAATTAAGGGAGTGTGGGTGTAATGGTTAGGAACTAAGGGACAGTCTGTCAAGTTCAGGAATTAAGGGAGTGTGTGTAATGGTCAGGAATTAAGGGAGCGTGTGTAATGGTGAGGAATTAAGGGAGCGTGTGTAATGGTCAGGAATTAAGGGAGCTTGTGTAATGGTCAGGAATTAAAAGACAGTCTGTAATGATAAGGAATTAAGGCAGTGTGTGTAATGACCAAGAATTAAGGGAGTGTGAGTAATGATCAGGAATTATGGGAAAGTGTGTAATGGTCAGGAATTAAGGGACAGTCTGTCATTATCAGAAATTAAGGGAGTGTGTGAAATGGTCAGGAATTAAGGGAGTGTGCGTAATTGTCAGGAATTAAGGGACAGTCTGTCAAGTTCAGGAATTAAGGGAGTGTGTGTAATGATCAGGAATTAAGGGAGCATGTGTAATGATCAGGAATTAAGGGAGTGTGTGTAATGATCAGGAATTAAGGGACAATCTGTCATGATCTGGAATTAAGGGAGTGTGTGGAATGATAAGGAGTTAAGGGATAGTCTGTAATGATCAGGAAATAAGGGAGTGTGTGTAATGACCAGGAATTAAGGGACAGACTGTCATGATGAGGAATTAAGGGAGTGTGTGCAATGGTCAGGAATTAAGGGAGTGTGTGTAATGGTCAGGAGTTAAGGGAGTGTGTGTAATGATCAGGAATTAAGGGAGTGTGTTTAATGGTCAGGAATTAAGGGACAGTCTATAATGATCAGGAATTAAGGCAGTGTGTGTTATGGTCAGGAATTAAGGGAGTGTGTGTAATGGTCAGGAATTATGGTACAGTCTGTCAAGTTCAGGAATTAAGGGAGTGTGTGTAATGATCAGGAATTAAGGGAGCGTGTGTAATGATCAGGAATTCAGGGAGGATGTCTAATGGTCAGGAATTAAGGGAGTGTGTGCAATGATCAGGAATTAAGGGAGCGTGTGTAATGGTCAGGAGTTAAGGGACAGTGTGTAATGATCAGGAATTAAGGGACAGTCTGTAATGATTAGGATGCAAGGGAGTGTGTATAATGATAAGGATTTAAGGG
>NW_025163960.1:0-1610 GCF_004010195.1 Chiloscyllium plagiosum
ACAGTGTGTAAATACCACAGGGTCAAGATGTGACAGACAGTGTGTAAATACCACAAGATCAGGATGTGATAGAAAGTGTGTAAATACCACAGGGTCAGGAGATGATAGACAGTGTGTAAATACCACAGGGTCAGGATGTGATAGACTGTGTAAATACCACAGGGTCAGGAGCTGATAGGCAGTGTGTAAATACCACAGGGTCAGGATATGATAGACAGTGTATAAGTGCCACAGGGTCAGGAGCTGATAGACAGTGTGTAAATACCACAGGGTCAGGAGCTGACAGACAGTGTGTAAATACCACAGGGTCTGGAGCTGATGGATAGTGTGTAAATACCACAGGGTCAGGAGCCGATGGACAGTGTGTAAATACCACTGGGTCAGGAGCTTATAGACAGTGTGTAAATACCACAGTGTCAGGAGCTGACAGACAGTGTGTAAATACCACAGGGTCAAGAGCTGATAGACAGTGTGTAAATACCACAGGGTCAGGATGTGTTAGACAGTGTGTAAATAGCACAGGGTCAGGAGTTGATAGACAGTGTGTAAATACCACAGGGTCAAGATGTGATAGACAGTGTGTGAATACCACAAGGTCAGGACTTGATAGACAGTGCGTAAATACCACAGGGTCAGGATGTGATAGACACTGTGTACATACCACAGGGTCAGGATGTGATAGACAGTGTGTAAATACGACAGGGTCAGGAGCTGATAGGCAGTGTGTAAATACCACAGGGTCAGGATATGATAGACAGTGTATAAGTGCCACAGGGTCATGAGCTGATAGACAGTGTGTAAATACCACAGGGTCTGGAGCTGATGGATAGTGTGTAAATACCACAGGGTCAGAAGCCGATGGACAGTGTGTAAATACCACAGGGTCAGGATACGATAGACAGTGTATAAGTGCCACAGGGTCAGGATGTGATAGACAGTGTGTAAATACCACAGGGTCTGGAGCTGATGGACAGTGTCTAAATACCACAGGGTCAGTGTGTGATAGACAGTGTGTAAATACCACAGGGTCAGGAGCAGATATACAGTGCATAAATACCACAGAGTCATGTTGGATAGACAGTGTGTAAATACCACAGGGTCAGGAGCTGATAGACAGTGTGTAAATACCACAGGGTCAGGAGCTGATAGACAGTGTGTAAATACCACATGGTCAGGATGTGATAGACAGTGTGTAAATACCATAGGGTCAGGAGCTGATAGACAGTGTATACATACCACAGGGTCAGGAGCTTATAGACAGTGTGTAAATACCACAGGGTCAGGAGCTGATAGACAGTGTATACATACCACAGGGTCAGGAGCTTATAGACAGTGTGTGAATACCACAAGGTCAGGACTTGATAGACAGTGTGTAAATAACACAGGGTCAGGATATGATCGACTGTGTAAATACCACAGGGTGAGGAGCTGATGGACAGTGTGTAAATACCACAGGTTCAAGATGTGATAGACAGTGTGTAAATACCACAAGGTCAGGATGTGATAGAAAGTGTGTAAATACCACAGGGTCAGGAGTTGATGGACAGTGTGTAAATACCACAGGGTCAGGATGTGATAGACTGTGTAAATACCACAGGGTCAGGATGTGA
>NW_025163961.1:0-1134 GCF_004010195.1 Chiloscyllium plagiosum
GACGTTAAGGCTGTAGAGCCTGGAGAGAGGGATACAGGCCGAGAGCGTTTAAAAACGCTTCCAGCGAAAATCGAGCAGCTTGAAAAATAAATAGTGGTAAATATTTTGCAGTTCCAAGGTAAACAGCTGCCATTCTGGCTCAGGTTCTGGACGCATGGGTGGTCGGAACGGTGACGACCTAGTACGGGTTTGTAACTGACTTTCCCTTCAGAGGTGGGAATGTTGGTTGACGGCTTGACAACATTCAGCATCATTTTCAACTGCTCAGATACTGAAGTCGCGCATATGCATATGTTCAGGTTGTGCGTTTGTTAGCTGAGCTGGTAGATGTGTTCTAATTGAGAACAACCTTTCAGCCGGAATCTCAACATGCGCGAAAAAAACTTCCCAAAAATCGTTTACTAATTCGTAACAACACCTAGATATCATACAAACTCTGCTCAAGTGGCAAGTAACAGTCATATCACATATATGCCTGGCAATGCCCATCTTCATCAAGAAGCAATCTGAGTTTCCCGTTTTGACATTCAACACCAAATTTATTCTTGAATCCTCCATGAACAACATTCTGGGGTGTACTATTGAATAGAAACCTTCCAGATAGATTCCATATAACCTGTTATGGTCCTGTCTGCAGCTCAACCCCTCTCAGACATGTGGATCCGACTCCCACCCCACTGCCAAACCAGTTTAAACCCATCCGAATCGCACGAGCAAATCTCCCACCCATGACATTTGTACTCCTACAGTTCAGGTGCAACCCGTCCTTCATGTACAAGTCCCACCTTCCCCAGAAGATATCCCAATGGTCCAGGTATCTGAAGCCGTCCCTCCTGCACCAGCCTCGTAGCCACGTGTTAAGTTCCATTCGCTGACTGTTCCTCATCTCACTATCTCGTGGCAGGAGGAGGAAACCTAAGAACACTACTCTCCTCCTCCTGCTCTTTGGCTTCCAACCTAACTCTCTGTCGTCACTTTTCAGATCCTCAGTCCCTTTCCTGTCGATATCATTGGTGCCAATATGTACAATGATTTCTGGATGCTCACCCTCCAACTTCAGAATCTTGCAAACTCGATTGGTGACATCCCGGACCGTGGCACCAGGGAGGGAACATACCTTCCAGGATTCCCTTT
>NW_025163961.1:1184-1610 GCF_004010195.1 Chiloscyllium plagiosum
TGCCAGAGACCTGACAACTATGGCTTTCCTCTGGTAGGCTGTTCCCACCAGCAGTATACAAAACGATGTACTTATTTCTGAGGGGATTGAGCACAGGTGATCCCTGCTTTGTCTGTCGGTTCCATTTACTCCCCCGGACAGTAACCCAGCTGTCCTTATCCTGTGTCTGGGTAGTGACCACCTCCCTGTACATCTTCTCAATTCCCCCCTCAGTCTCCCGGATGATCCGTAGTTCATCCACCTCCAGCTGCAGTTACCTAATTCGGTTTTCAAGGAGCGAAAGTTGGCTGCACCTCCCGCAGATGTAGTCGACGGGAACATGTGGAGGGTCTCTCACCTGCCACATTCTGCAGGAGGAACATGCAACTCCCCTGACATCCATATCCCACTAGGATGAAAATCTGCACAGATCTAAATAAAGGAAGA
>NW_025163962.1:0-1610 GCF_004010195.1 Chiloscyllium plagiosum
TTATAGCTGACAGCAATTTAGTCATGCGACTAATTAAGATGACACGCTTGTTATACATTTTCTGATTCAATACACGTATAGTGGCTCACAAAGTAGTGATTGTCTATTAGAGTCATAGAGATGAATAGCGTGGAAATGTATTGATGCTATTGACTGCAGGTACAGGGGTGCCTGACGATTGTGATTGACATCTTTCGAGTAACACAAGGCCACCAGAACTGGGAGAAGAAGTAGGTCATCAGTCACCTGCCGGATTCTACGATTTAGATATGAAAGAACTGCAACCAACATGGTCATTTTAAAAGATGAGAGACTAAACAAATAATCCAGCATTTTGTAGATATGTTATTTCATTTGCATAGCACTGTATAGATTTCCTATAAAATCTTTGCCTTATGATCTCACACTCCACAACCATCTGATGAAGGAGCAGCGTTCTTTCTTGGAATGCAACTGGCTCCAAATAAAGCTGTGGCAACATAACCTTGCGTTGTGTGAAGTTTAATAAGTAAATCCGAATCTAACACCTGCAACTCCAAATCATGTCTCCTCGGACAAATTGCGTTGTTAGTTGTCCCGATGTCTGGCTTGGAGGATAATCACCCGAAAGTCTGAGACCGAATGTCCAGGACCACTGTCGTATTTCCCAACTGTGAGGGAACACCTTTGCCTGATGATTGTTGTGCGGTGTTCATTCATGAGTTGTCTGCTCCGTTGAGTATTACACTTCTGCAGACTTTGCCTGGTTGATAGAATTCGTACTCAAACAGAAGATGACTGTTCGAGCATTGTTCTACAGGCACTTAATCGATGAAACGTCGGAACAAAAATGCTACAACATCAAAAGGCAGGAGAGAACAGTGAGACACAGGCAAATGTCTGCCTTTGTCAGCCATGTAGGAGTAAGTGAGTGCTGCAGATGCTGGAGATCAGAGCCTTTGTCATACGTCTGGGCATATGACAAAAAAGATAAAAATGAAGCATTCAGGATTTTAAAAATATATAAATAGTCGTAAAACTAAAATTGTGTGGTAATTCTGGATCCTTATTCTGAAGCTGTGTGATATATTGCTGATGATTCATTTGTTTAACTCGCGAGCTGTGGATCGAACATCATTGTCAAGTAATGAAACATTTTAGGCCCATACACTCTTGAATTAGAAGAATGAGACAACATATAATTGAGGTGATTAATGTGCTGAAGGAGGTAACATAGTTCGTAGTGGCTATAAACTTCATGTCTGGTAACGAGACCAATAAGGGTTAATGGCTAAAATTAATAGGACATGACAATGAATATTTAACGTGTAGTGGAAAGTTCACAAACGGAGAACTCCTTGAGGAAATAAGACATCATTTTTTTAAAGAGGCGGTGTTGTGGGCAGAGGCCTTCCAGCTCAGCACCGTCCCCATGAACTGTCCTACATGCCCACGGGTGAAAGAGCAGAGTGGCCGACTTCTGTTGAAATGCTTCTGTAATCAATGCAGTATTAGTTGCAGACACGTTGTCCCGCTCGTCAGGGTTACCCCATTAGAGTTGAACGGGTTATATTCCGTTTGTGAAGTTATAGTCAGTGTGTATACAAAACTTGAGTCAGACTGGTTGTATT
>NW_025163963.1:0-1610 GCF_004010195.1 Chiloscyllium plagiosum
GAGCAGCACTCCGAAAGCCAGTGCTTCCAATTAAACCTGTTGGACTATAACCTAGTGTTGTGTGATTTTTAAGTTTGTGTGTAGGTCTTGAATGTTTTCTTCTCTTTCTTACAAGTAGCTTAAGTGTAAAATTGATACTGGTGCAAAACAAACTAATTACAATAAAGAGTAGTGTGCAGGAATTCTAAATAAAATATGATAGTATCGGTAGGACAGGTGACATGTTGTTGCTACTGCACGTGGAAGCTGCTGAGAACCAAGGTGATCCAGGGTGAACACATCTGCAAAAACTCTTTGCAGTTTGAGGAATTTTGGATCAGATTTGAGGAGCTGGAGTCCAGACAATAGACATTGCACCATATCAGGGAAGGAGAAAGTTACCTGCCCACTTTGTTCCAAAGTACACATTCCTGATGAAGGGCTTATGCTTGAAACATTGATTCTCCTGCTCCTTGGATGCTGTCTGACCAGCTGTGCTTTTCCAGCACCACGCTCCAGACGCTGATCTCCAGCATCTACAATCCTCACTTTTCTCCAAGAGCCAGTCATAGTCCTTAGATTAGATCATTCAAATTTAGTTGGTGATCAGGAAAAGGAGTGAATGGCTCAGGTAAGGCAGATATGGGATTTCAGGGGTAATGTTTGAGGAACTTTGACCCCTGCAGTTGTCAAAAAACTACAAGGTTCTTGCAAGCTGTATGGACAAGATTAGGACTGCAAGGATGATGAGAAAAACTGCCCACAGCACTGTGATACAGGGATCCATTCAAGTGCAGGGAGGAAATAGGAATGTAGTGGAAGGGCAAAATAAAATTAGGGGACAGATACTGTTCTCTGCAGCCATAAGTATGAGTCCCAAAGACTGTGTTGCTTGCCCAGTGCCAGAATTAAAGACCTCTCCTCATGAGAAGAGGACTTTGGAGTGGGAGGGGAAGCATCTAATGGTTGTCATCCTCCTTGGTAGCAACAAAAATTGATAGGACTAGAAAGGAGGTTCTGCGGAAAGAATTTGAACAATTAGGAACTAACTAAAAAGGCCAAACCTCCCAGCTGTTAATTAAGTCAAGACGTTAAATACGTGATTTAAAGTTTGGTATGGAAGGAATGAATTTCAGAAATCTTCAGGCTAAATAGAGGTAGGCTGACAGAGAGAACTTCTTTCAAAGTCACAATTTGGAGATGCCGGTGTTGGACTGGGGTGTACAAAGTTAAAAATCACACAACACCAGGTTATAGTCCAACGGGTTTAATTGGAAGCCCACTAGCTTTCGGAGCGCTGCTCCTTCATCAGGTGATAGTGGATGGCTCGATCGTAACACAGAATTTATAGCAAAAAATTTGCAGTGTGATCTAACTGAAATTATACATTGAAAAATTGTCTGTTAAGCCTTTCATCTGTTAGAATACAGTGATAGTTTCACTTCTTTCATGTGTAAATCACAAAACCCTTTTTTTTAAAGTTGCATTCTCGGGTTAGCTGTTAACAATGGTGATAGCTAGACAATATGTTGAAGGTGTTAGCCCCCTGTGTTCTCTGTCTATGACCTGATGTTTAGATTGATTCTAATCTAAAAAGTGAGATAACAGAGTTTCACATGCAGTTTTTGAGC
>NW_025163964.1:0-1610 GCF_004010195.1 Chiloscyllium plagiosum
TTAATGTTCCCTGATCAGATACACCCTGGGTCATTGACAGAGTAAAGCTCACTCATTGCAGGATTCCACCAAGTACCTTATCCATCCTAAATCCCTCTGTGACAAAATCTGACAATGTCCATTTTATGTCAAGGGTAAGGCACGAGTTTTGAACTTGGTGTTTTTGATTCCCCCGATTGGACATTCTTACAAAATTCATGTCAGTTTTAAACTGCCAAATTGCACCAATTGGAAATGTAAATTTAAGACACCTTAAAATTAAATTTGATTGGAACATACCAATCATAAATAGTGCCGAACAGTTTGAATGTAACCTTTGTTTCTGGGGAACTGCCAGGGATCATGCGCCAGCGCATGAGTTGACAGAATGTATCTTCACTTTCACACCAAAGAGAATCAACAGATAAGTTGTTGTGGAGCAGAGGGGAGGGGAACGATGAATGCCTGTCCTCTTGCTCCCTGTGCAGAGTTTTCATGGTAGATGTCCTCTGTAATGTAACCCAGTTACTAACAGGAACAGTCAGCTTCTTGCTTACTGTCCAAAGATTTTACATTTCCATGCAAAACAGTACCTTTGAAGCATGTTAGACACACTTGGCTCTGTTAACAAATGATTAACATTGATTCCCATAATCCAAAACTGGTGTTTGTATCGTCCTAGTTTGAATTCCATAGTTTTGTCTCAGTTTTCTGGAGCACATGGGATCAATTCTGGTATTCGAATACCTGATATCATTTTGTTTCACATACGGAACGCAAGTAGACATTTTCTAATAAACATATTCAGAAATGTTATCTCTGGGGCAGTGGGGATTTGAACTCACGCCTTTTCTCTCAGAGACAGAAGTTCTATCACTGCAACAGAAGAGTTGCTCATAAAACGCTTATCTCTGCACGACGATGGAAAATGTTTCCTGCAACACCAAGGTCAAATCTAATTATGGGCAATGCATTAAAATTAGAACAATAAATTAAAACAATGAAAATTGCATCTGGTATAAGAACAGATACAGAGAGATGATCGCAAATACACACGTAATGACACATATACAGACTCTCACCTAAAGACACATATTTATGTGCATACTCAAATGTGCATATAGATAAGATGTCACACACGCATACTCGCACAGAGCCACACATGCAAGTGGTACTTGAACACTCAGCTAAGCTCATACAAAAATTCACATACACCGAAAAAAAATCATTTGCACAAATGAACAGGAGTACTCACACATAACCATGAGAAACATCGACACACGGTAACACACAAATGGGCATGAATACATATACATTCATACCGCACAATGCGTACAGACATACACACATGAACACAGATACAAATTCTGAAAAATGTCCTCCCACATGTCAACTCACACAGGCACGTGAGTGCACAGAGATAAACATTAATATCATTATTTTCCCATTTACAGAATCACAAACAAACGATGACAGAGGCAGCTTAATTAGTTATTATTAAACCACATTGATCAGCATGGACACAATAGCACACGCACACACAAATTCAGAGTCTCACATGCAGACACACACGTGCATAGATGAACAAATGGAGGGGTGTTTATTAAATAAGGATAATGGGCACAAGGATC
>NW_025163965.1:0-1610 GCF_004010195.1 Chiloscyllium plagiosum
CACAAGCGAGAAGCCATTCTCCTGCCCCGAATGCGGGAAGGCCTTCAGCTGTTCCTCCGTCCTGCTGACCCACCGCCGGGTCCACATATTGGAGAAGCCCTTCAGCTGCTCCAGAGTGCGGGCAGGCCTTCAGCAATTCCTCCCACCTGCTGAGGCACAGGCGGGGACCATACCGGGGAGAGGCCGTTCACCTGCCCCGAGTGCAGGCGGAGGGTCTCATCATTCTGCACCTTGCAGAAGCACCAGCGGGCACACCAGTGCTCTCAACAATCTGATTCTGCTGGTGAAACTGCTGTGGGTCACTGCGAGGACTGAACCCCTGCCCATTCTGACAGTGCTAAAAGTGGGAGAGTCGGTCGGATTTTGTTGTTTTATGCTGTCATGCTCCCCACCCCCGCAACTTTGCTTCCAGTGGACACTGCTGCTCGTTGAGACCAGGAGCTGTTCTCTCTAGTGTTTTCTGTCCAGTTAAAGAATTATTGGCTCTGTCTGGGAACGAGCCCCAGTCTGTAAGAAATAGCTGAATACTTCAGGGTGTCCATTCACATTCAGCAGTGACTTTCAAATTAAATTTACGGTTATGTTCCTGTGAACAACTCATCATCGAAGAATTGCCCAACGGCTTGGCAATCCATTGTTGGGAATTGATTGCTTCAATTGATAATTTTAAAAATTCTCTTCCTTAATTTACCCCTTAATTTTGTGTCTATGGGATGGTGGAGGACTTGATCATAAGGCTTAAATCATCGCTATTAACTGGGTTATCTTGTTTAGCTTTGCCCTAGTAAATTTGCGGTATTCATAATTTTTTGTTCTTGTTTAAATTATAATTCTGGTGTGCAAGATCTGTTCATCAAGTGTGGCCCTCTTGATGAAACTGCTGTGGGTCACTCCCAGCACTGAGCCCCTGCGCATTCTGACAGTGTGTTTGTGCAGTGGGAGAGTCAGTGGGCTTTTTTGTTTTATGCCCTTGCCCCGCTCTGCCCCGCCGCCAACTTTGCTTCCATTGGGCGTTGCTGCTTGTTGAGCCCAGGAGCTGTTCTCTCGACATTCTACTGTCCAGTTAAAGAATTGTTGGCTCTTTCTGGGAATGAGTCCCAGCCTGTAAGAAATGACTGAATACTTTGGGGTGTCTCGTCACATTCAGCAGTGACTTTTAGATTGGATTTACAGTGACGTGTCTGTGAAAAACTCATAGTCCAAGTATTGCACAAAGGCTTGGCAATACATTGTTGGAAACTGTTTGTTTGAATTGGTAAGTTTTTTAAAAAAATTCTTTCTTAATTTGCCGCTGAAATTTCTATTTCTGAGATGATGGGGGACTTGATCAAAGGGTTTAATTCATTGCTATTAAGTAGATTATCTACTTAACTTTGGCCTAGAAAAGTTGCCGTATTTATAATTGTTGGTTTTTGTTTAAATTATAATGTTGATGTGCAAGATCTGTTCTTCATCGAGTCTGGTTAGGAACAGTTGAGAAATTGAGGGACATTGCATGTTTTAATTTCACTGTGTTGTGAATCTGGTGAGAGTGACATTCATTTGTATTTGGTTGCTTACCCTTAGTTGTAATGTCATTCACCCCAACTATTCACTGTGGGAGTGAGTTC
>NW_025163966.1:0-1610 GCF_004010195.1 Chiloscyllium plagiosum
TCACTGATGGCAGGTTTTGATTTCATCACAGCTCGTCAGCTCTGAGACTAAAACAGCGTTGGTTCAGACATGGGTACACGAGCTGAATTCCAGAGGTAAGGTAAGAGTGGCATCATTTGGTCCTGGTAAAACTGCAATGAATGCCTTTTTGGTGGCAAACTCTCTGCTTGTTGTCGACTTACCTCGTACATAGAAAGATGCTTGCGATTGCTGGGTGTCTGCCATCTGAGCGCCAGTACATCTCTGAAGGAATTCGTCAATACAGTTTCGTTCGTCCAATCATCTATTATTGTCACGTTAATGACCTGCCCTCGATTGTAATTTCAGAAGTGGGGTTCTTCAGCGATGAAGTTACAGAGGTGAGCACCATTACGACTCCTCAGTCACTGAAACAATCGTGTTCAAATGCCACAAGACCTGCGTATTATCCAGGTTTAGAGTGACAAGTGGCAAGTAACATGGACCCATTACCCCTTAGCATTGAACGTTATTCCCATCTCTAAATTCCCTAACAATAACATCCTTCGAATTACGATTGATGAGGAACCTAACTGCTCTCACCATATGAGTGCAACAGCTATACGACTAGAACCAAATTAAGGAGTACATCAACAAATCATTCACTTCCTGACTCCGCAAAGTCTGTTCACCGTCTGAAGGGCAGAAAGTAGCTGTGTGACAGAATAATCTCCACTTGCCTGATCGGTTGAATTTCCAATAAAACTCAAAAATTCTGACACCACCCAGGAAAAAGAAGCCCATTTAATTTGAAGTACATCCACAAACATCCATCACAAATCATTGGAAAACATCTTCCAACTCTATTACACTTCCAATTAGAAGGACAAGGATGATAGATCTTAAGGAAAAATGCCACCTGAAAGTTCTTTTCCAAACCACTCATAGTTCTGACTTGAAAATACATCGACAGTCGTTCATTGTCACTGGGTCCAGATCCCAGTACTCACTCCTGAACAACATTGTGAATCTCCCCACAAAATAGGGACGGTAGCGGTTGAAGAATGCAGCTCGCTGTCAACTTTGTGAGGTCTAAATTTCGATGGGCAATAAATGTTGGACAGGTAACAAGCCCTATGTCGTATCCTGATATTGTGGAAACAGGCCATCTAGTCTTAGAGTCTGAATATTCGAAGAACATTCCACCCAGTCTCACCTTCCTATCCCTGTTCCCTGCATTTCCCATGGCTAATCCACTTATTCTGAACGTCGCTCTACGCTATGGGCAATTTAACATGGCTAAACCGCCTACCATTCACATCTTTGCGCTGTGGGCAGAAACTGGAAGTAGCAGAGAACACACACGTGGACATGAGGGGAATGTACAAACACAACAATGTCAGAAAGCTGTTTCTCATTCTT
The DNA here is from genome assembly GCF_004010195.1 of Chiloscyllium plagiosum. NCBI lineage: Eukaryota > Metazoa > Chordata > Chondrichthyes > Orectolobiformes > Hemiscylliidae > Chiloscyllium > Chiloscyllium plagiosum. The sequence goes on from NW_025163966.1 coordinate 1,381, forward strand.
AAAGTTACCGTGTGCTTGATTTTTTTTTCAGAGGCGTCCTGAAAGTGCCCAGGCTCACAAACGGATGTGTTGCTGCTGAGATGAATGGTTTATGGGTGTGATCTTTGTTTACGCATAAAACAGCGGATACTTCAGGCCAAAAGCTTTATTGTCTTCGAAATAACTTAGATAATTTAAGGGTAATGGTCAGTCCTGGCAGCTGAGGTTTTTTTGTACTTTCCAGCAGTTGT
>NW_025163967.1:0-1611 GCF_004010195.1 Chiloscyllium plagiosum
GAGACGCACAGAGTGAGGGTGGGATAGATAGTGGGAGAAGCACAGAGTGAGGTTGGGATTCATAGTAAGTGACGCATAGAGTGAGCGGGTATAGATAGCGAGAGATGCACAATGTGAGGGGGATAGTTAGTGACAGAAATACAGAGTGAAGGGGATCGATAGTGAGACACACACAGAGTGAGATGGAGGATAGATAGTGAGTGACCCATAGATAGCGTGAGACGCACAGAGTGAAGGGGAATTGAAAGTGAGAGACGCACAGAGTGAGGATGGAATAGATAGTGAGAGATGCACAGAGTAAGGATGTGGATAAACAGTGAGAGACGCACAGATTGAGGGGTATAGATAGTGAGAGACGCATAAGATGAGGGGGATAAATAGTGACAGATGCACGGAGAGATGGTGGGATAGATCGTGAGACACACAGAGAGTGCGGGTGGGATAGATAGTGAGACACGCACAGAGTGAGCATGGGATAGATAGTGAGAGACGAACAGAGTGAGCCGGGAGAGAGAGTGAAAGACGCATAGAGTAAGGGGGGATAGATAGTGCGAGAAACAAGAATGAGGGTGGATAGATAGTGAGAGACACACAGAGTAAGGGTAGGATGGATAGTGAGAGACGCACAGAGTGAAGTGGGATAGATAGTGGGAGAAGCACAGAGTGAGGTTGGGATTCATAGTAAGTGATGCATAGAGCAAGCAGGTATAGATAGCGAGAGACGCACAATGTGAGGGAGATAGTTAGTGACAGAAATACAGAGAGAAGGGGATCGATAGTGAGAGACGCACAGAGTGAGATGGAGTATAGATAGTGAGTGACCCAAAAAATGAGAGGGTATATAGATAGTGCGAGACGCACAGAGTGAAGGGGAATTGAAAGTGAGAGATGCACAGAGTGAGGATGAGATAGATAGTGAGAGATGCACAGAGAAAGGGTGTGGATAAACAGTGAAAGACGCACAGAGTGAGGGGGCATAAGAGAAAGGTTGTGGATAAACAGTGAGAGACGCACAGAGTGAGGGGGCATAAAGAGTGAGAGATGCATAGAATGAGTGTAGATTAATAGATAGTGAGAGACGCACAGGGTATGGGGGGTAGATAGTGAGAGATGCACAGAGTGAGGGTTGGGTAGATGGTGAGAGATGCACAGAGTGAGGTGGAATAGATCATGAGAGATGCACAGACTGAGGGAGGATAGATAGTGAGAGACGCATAGAATGAGGGGAGATAGATAGATAGTGAGAGAGCAAAGAGTGAGGGTGATCGATAGTGAGAGACTCACAGAGTGAGAAGGTGGATAGATAGTGAGAGACAGACAGAGTAAAAGGGAATTGAAAGTGAGAGACGCAAAGAGCGGGGGGTGGATAGATAGTGAGAGGCTCACAGAGTGCGGTGTTGGATAGTATGTATGACAGACACACAGAATAAGGGGATGAAAAGATAGTGAGAGGCACGCACAGAAGGAGAAGTGGATAGATAATGAGAGAAGCACTGAGTGAGGGGGATAGATAGTGAAAGACGCAAAGAGTGAAGGGGGATGGAGAGTGAGACATGCACAGATTGGGCGGGATAGAGAGTAATAGATGCACGGAGAGATGATATGATAGGT
>NW_025163968.1:0-1611 GCF_004010195.1 Chiloscyllium plagiosum
CCATTATCCCTGATTCACCTGACTATAAACAATAAAACGAGGCCAGCCTTGCTTTAATATAAAGATTCAACCATCCCAAACTTCACTTCTGAGAAAGTGAATTCACACTTTAATGAAATCCAACTTTGAGAATTACTCCTGAATCCGGTTGTGACTGAAGTTGGAGGGTGTCAACAGTTTCCTTTTCTCGTCCCACAGCTCATAACACATTTTAAAAGTAACCAGGTTGGTGATATGACCGATTATAAAGGTTTCAGACTGGGCCAGATTCAGTGACAGGAACAAGTCAGGCAGATTTCTTTCATCAACGGCAGGTAACTAATAGGGCTAATGGAGCAGTATAGTGGATTTGTGGTTAGCACTGCTACCTCATATCAGCAATGAGTTGAGGTCAATTCCAACCTCATCCGACCCTCTATGTCAAGTTTGAACATTCTTCCCGTGTCTGTGTGGGTTTCTACCCAGTTCTCCAGTTTCCTCTCATATTCCAAAGATGTGCAGCTGAGAGTGATAGGCCATGCTAAATTACTCAGAGTGACCAGGAATGTGTCGCTTAAGTGGGTTAGTCATGGGAAATGCAAGGTTACATGGGTAGGGTAGGGGGACAGGTCTGGGGAAGATACTGTTCGGTGGATTTGTGTGGACTCGATGGGCAAAATGCCCTGCTTCCACACTGTAGGGGTTCTATGACAATGACTTCAAGTTTGGACTATGCAAACACCCAGTGGGCATCTAGTTGATCCATTCACCTCAAGGCATTGCATATTTCAATAAGATCAGCTCTCATTCCAAGGGTAAACTGTTAAAGTCTGCATATTGTCAGCCCTTCATCCATGGAATAAGTGAAGGGAAGCACATCTGAACTGCTTCCAATATTACTATATCCTTTCTTAGATAAGGATACATAAATAAAACTAATCTCAAACATCGATGAGTTGGTTTTATATTCATTTTCTCAGGGTGTAGTGAGTCTTTGGAACTTTCTTGCCTGCAGACTATTCGAGGCAGAGATATTGAATATTTTTGAGGCAGGTTCACGAATCACAAAGAAGTCAAGGATTATCGAGGAGTGGGCAGCAATGTGCCTTGTGGGAAAACTGTAGACAGTGGGACTGAATGGCACGGCTCCAGAATATCCAGGAATTAATCGAAATGATAACATCGATAAGGTTTTAAGGGGGAAACAAGATGGCAGCGATATGAAAAGTCTACTTTGCTGGGCTCTGAATCACAGTGGTAATCTAACCTACCCTACCACAGTCATTTACTTAAAATGGAACACACAATGAGCTATAGAATCCTCACTAATTTCGTTTTGTCAAGTGGAAATGACAAAACACGGGAAAGGATCGAGTAACGTCAGAAGCTTTCAGTATGCCTGAGGCTGTAGCTGTAACCCCCTCTGCTCGTTCGATGGACCCAGTTACTCACCAGGCCTTGGTCACCGAGTTCACCAAGTTCCGTGAAATGATTGAAGCTATGATTGAAGAAAAGTTCAGCAGGAAACTAGAATCACTCTCAGCCGTGCTCCAAAAACGTGACGAGCAACTTGAAAGCCTTGGAAACAGAACGGATGAGGTCGAGCACCAAACTGCAGGGGCAGAGACTGTG
>NW_025163969.1:0-1611 GCF_004010195.1 Chiloscyllium plagiosum
AGATTATAGAAATGGGCAAGTTGAGGAGCTTGGGCGGTGACACAGACAAGGAGGGTGATGAGTCTCTGACAAATTTCATTCGCCATTGAACACATCCAGCCACTGCAACCCTTAAGGATTTAGAGAGGGTCACATGTGCTGCAATTGTCTGTGGTAGGTAAGGAAGGCTAGAGGAACTGCAGGCAGTTAAGGAGTTAAGAAGATGTGGAGGGACTGGATCATTCACAGTGAGAGGGAAATTTTAGGGAGAGAAGCAGGGTAAAAAGAGAGGAAGGGTGTTTGAGGAGCTGGGAGGGTTGGAGGCAGTGGAGGAACAAATAGAGATTGTGGAGTGTTATTGCAGGTGGAAAGACTAATAGGCTGGAGGAAGACTTGCAGCTTCTGAGGGAGGTTACAGAGAAAGTGGACCGCAGAATCTGTAGAAACTGCATTCGGTCTGGTAGATGCGGAGTAATATCGAGGTTGGTGGTAAGTACAGACACAGCGTGTTGCAAGGAATAGAGGAGTTTACAGATGGAAGGAGAGCTACGGAAGCTGGTGTAGGTTGTAGAGATAGGAAGGGGTGATAAACTTAAAAGGATGATTCACACAGGGAGATTTGGAGGAGAAGGCAACAGGTTTGAAGCAGGTTGCAGTGGAGGAGTTATCAGTGGATGGTGGAACACACAGAGGCAGGGACACTGCAGGATATGATGTTACAGAGATAGGGAGGGTTCCAGCAGCTACAGGAAGTTACAAAGATAGGGAGCTGTTTGGGCTATAGGGAGGATTGGAGTGATTGGGGAGGTTTCAGTGATAGGGAGGGTTGAAGTATGTTGAGTGTGTGACAGCAATGGGGAGGTTTGGAGTATCAGGAGGATTCGCCAGCAATAGGGAGGTCGAGAGTGATTGGAGGAAATTGTAGCAATAGGGAGGGTAAGAGTAATTGGAGGAGGAGACAATGATAGAGAAGGTTAGAATGACTGGAGGAGGAGATAGCGATAGGGATTTTAAGGACTAAGTGGAGGAGGTGACAACGATAGGGAGGGTTGGAGTGAATAGAGGAGCTGACAGCGATTCAGCTGGTTGGAGCGATTGGAGGAGTTGAAACTTTATTGCTGGAACAGCACAGCAGGTCAGGCAGCATCCAGGGAACAGGAGATTCGACGTTTCGGGCACAGGCCCTTCTTCAGGAATGGGCGATTGGAGGAGACAGCAATAAGGAATGCAGGTGAGACTGGAGGAATTTACTGCAAATGCGTGTGTTGGAGTGACAGGAGGAGGCGACAGCGAAAGGGAGGTTGGAGTGTCTGAAAGAGGTGGCAGCGATGGGGATGTTTTGAGTGTCTGAAGTAGGTGAGAGTAATAGGGAGATTTGGAGTGAGTAGCGGAGATCACAGTGACAGCTAGGATTGGAGTGCCTCAGGAGATGAGAACAATAGAGAGGGGTGTTGTGATTGAAGGATATGTCAGCGAATGGGAGGGATGGAGTGTCTGGAAGTGGTGACAGAGATGGGGAGCTTTGGAGTGACTGAAGGAGGTCACAGTGATAGGGAGAATTAGAGTGACTGGCGGAGATCACAGTGACGGGGAAGGTTGGAGTGCCTCAGTAGGTGACAGCAATAGAGAAGG
>NW_025163970.1:0-1611 GCF_004010195.1 Chiloscyllium plagiosum
TAACCAGCACATCTTTGGATTGTGGGAGGAAACCGCAGTACCCGGAGGAAACCCACGCAGACACGGTGAAAATATGCAAACTCCAAACAGACAGTCGCCCGAGGCTGGAATCGAACCCAGGTCCCTGATAGTTCCAAGTCAAAATGGTATGTCGCTTGGAGGGGAACCAACAGGTGGTAATGTTCCCACGTACCTATTATCTATATCCTTCAAAGCGCTACAGCTCCTGGTTGGAATTGGAGGTAGGGACTGGAATCAATTTTAATCTTCCAAACATTTAGATGAAATTTTAACTCCCTCGTATGAAGTATGCATGGGTAAAGTATGATTTCAAAAAGCAGTAAATTGGTCTCTGCAGTACAGTATACTGTGTGTTAGTTAAGATTACAAATAAAAATATTTCAACCATTATATTTTCTTCGAGTTATATGCATGGTACTGGAGGGAAGAAATAATTTGATTTCAACAGGAACAGATGCTAATGACCTTTCAGTATTCAAAAATGTTGATGCATTTATTGGGAAAATGAAATGTAACTAAAATGTTAAATTGCCGACTTCAAGAATCACCCTCGCTCTGAACGCAACATCACCTCCTCATAAATTGAATTACTTTTACATCATTTCCAAGAATGTTCTCAAGGGGGAGAGGGGCCAGCAAGAGGTCATTGTCCACATTGGAACCAATGACATAGGAAAGGAAAAGGTTGAGATTCTGAAGGGAGATTACAGAGAGTTAGGCAGGAATTTAAAAAGGAGGTCCTTGAGAATAGTAATATCTGGATTACTCCCGGTGCTACGAGCTAGTGAGGGCAGAAATAGGAGGATAGAGCAGATGAATGCATGGCTGAGGAGCTGATGTATGGGAGAAGGATTCACATTTTTGGATCATTGGAATCTCTTTTGGGGTAGAAGTGACCTGTACAAGAAGGACGGATTGCACCTAAATTGGAAGGGGATTAATATACTGGAAGGGAGATTTGCTAGAGCTGCTCGGGAGGATTTAAACTAGTAAGGTGGGACCCAGGCAGAAAGTGAGGAAAGAGATCAATCTAAGACTGGTATAGTTGAGAACAGAAGCGAGTCAAACACTCAGGGCAGGAAGGGACAAGGTAGGACTAATAAATTTAACTGCATTTATTTCATTCAAGAGGCCTAACAGGGAAGACAGATAAACTCAGGGCATAGTTAGGAACACGGAAATGGGGTATCATAGCAATTACAAAAACATGGCTCAGGGATGGGCAGGACTGGCAGCTTATGTTCCAGGATACAAATGCTACAGGAAGGATAGAAAGGGAGGCGAGAGAGGAGGGGGAGTGGCATTTTTGATGAGGGATAACATTACACTGTACTGAGGGAGGATATTCCCGGAAATGCATCCAGGGAAGTTATTTGGGTGAAATTGTGAAGTAAGAAAGGAATGAACACCTTATTGGAATTGCATTATTGACCCCCTAATAGTCAGAGGGAAATTGAGAAACAAGTTTGTAAGAAGATCTCGGCGATCTATAAAAATAATAAGGTGGTTATGGTAGGAGATTTTAACTTTCCATAGCATTTCAACATAGACTGGGAATGCCATAGTGTTAAGGGTTTAGATGGTGAGGAA
>NW_025163971.1:0-1611 GCF_004010195.1 Chiloscyllium plagiosum
CCACAACAATATTACAGCTTGTGTGAGAGATTACCATGAGTGGATGGACTATAAAACTGAAAAACGTGTCTGTTAAGAAGATGGTGATTTGGTGTCATCCTCTCAGGTTGTTGTGTCTTTGTACAATTCTCTTCCCAGAGAGCGGTGGAGGATAAGACATTGAATATTCCGAAGGAAGAGGCAGGCAGATTCTTGACTAAGCATGACGCACGAACGTTGTCAGGGCAAAGGAGGAATGTGTGATTGAGGTCACAATCAGATCATCCACGATCTTATCGCATGATGGAGCTGTTTTGATTTCTTACTCCTGATGCGAGGTTCTACATTTTCGTTGCCTTTAGATACTGAAAAAAAAATCACACGGTTCTCATGAACATGAAGATTTTTCCTTTCAGATTATTGGGCACAGCTTTCCACATGTGACTGTTAGACAGCACTGGAAAAGCACTCAGGAAAGTTTCATGATGTTGGAGAGAGGTCAGGACAAGGGGAAAGCCTCGCTTGAAACTGCTTTAGAAATCAGATTGGGTCGAATGGATAACTCTAATACTGCAGATTCCGGTCAGTTGTTCTTGTGAGGTGCGTTTCATTAGCAAGGCCAGCATTCTGTTGCCTGTTTGTAATTTCTATTTATAATATGGCAATAAACCCCAGAGGTTCTTGTAATGCAGGACCACTAACAGGTATGTTACAAAGAGAGAAAAGGGGTTATTAACAAGTTGATAGTGAAGGGAGAACGATATAACTTCAAATCCTGTATGCCTTTGGAGATTGTATTCCTCACCAGTTGATGCTCACAATCTATGAAAATAGTGAGACCACATTCTCTGTTTCCAACAAGTAAAACGATAGGGTCATACAGCATTCAAACCAACCATCCAGCTCAATCCAACTACATCAGCCAGAAAAAAAAACAAACTACGTTATCCCCAGATACCTGAAGACCTATAGCCTGGCATTTTGCGTTTAAATACTGCGTTACCGTGTAACTGTGAGCTGACATTTTTTGTTCTTCCAAAATATGCATGAAATGGTTTCACGGAAATAGATCACACGACTTCAAAGACAGCGACAAGCTCATCAGATCAACAAAATGTCCTCATTATTTAAAATTATCAGAAAATCGGATTGTCTTTTTAGTTCATTTGGGACTTTAATGGAGCTAGACCAGCAGTAATTGCCCTTCAGAAGTTCTAGTCCAGTTTGTGTTGGTCCATCCACGTGGCTGTTGAGAGAGAGTGCCAGCTGTGCATCTCATGTGCCAGTTTAACTGGGAATAAATATTACTGGTGGTGGATGGAGTGTTACACAAGCCGCCACGCTGTGATGAACAGCTTGCAGGATAATAGACTTTTGTCAATACGAATATATGGGAAGGAATTTATTAGTCTTCAGAGAAATAACAACCTTACACGAGAAGTCTATATAATAATGAAACGAAGTCTGATTCTATGTTATTGGTGAACTTAAAATAAAGGCGTCAAACAGCTGAAATAATGTTGATGCTGTTGTTGGATGATTCTTGCACTGAGCATGTGAATTATACTGGATGATTTCAGAGATGGATGGGCTGTCCTAGGTTGAGTCTCGTCACTTACTGAGCACAGTTCG
>NW_025163972.1:0-1611 GCF_004010195.1 Chiloscyllium plagiosum
CGTTCTCTCTCCCTCTCTCCCTCTCTCCCTCTCTCTGTCTCAGTCTGCAGTGATGTGTCTCTGCGTTCTCTCTCCCTCTCTCTGTCTCAGTCTGCAGTGATGTGTCTCTGTGTTGGTTCCAGCCCCGGATCTCTGGTCTCTGGCACTTGCTCATGTTCTTCACCTACTGGAGGCGCCGGTGGAACCTGGAGATTGCCTTCTCATACTTGGAGCAGCAGCAGGTAACTCCCCGTGGGAGAGCGGGGATGGGCAAGGGGCACTGGGTTGGAGGTGAGTGACAAAAGGCTGTGTGAGGGGGCAGAAACCTCTCAACACCAGTGTTTATTGCCCATCCCTAGTTGCCCCTTGAGAAGGTGGGGGTGAGCTGCCTCCTGAACCCCTCTACTCTCTGCGCTGTGGGTTGACCCACAATGTCCTGAGGGAGGGGATTCCAGGGTTCTGACCCAGTGACAGTGTGAGAGGTCATTTTGGAAAGAGTGGTCACCTTGGGCGGCACGGTGGAACAGTGGTTAGCACTGCTGCCTCACAGCGCCTGAGGCCCGGGTTCAATTCCCGCCTCAGGCGACTGACTGTGTGGAGTTTGCACGTTCTCCCTGTGTCTGGGTTGGTTTCCTCCGGGTGCTCCGGTTTCCTCCCACAGTCACAAAGATGTGCAGGTCAGGTGAATTGGCCATACTAAATTGCCCGTAGTGTTAGGTAAGGGGTAAATGTAGGGGTATGGGTGGGTTGCGCTTCGGCGGGTCGGTGTGGACTTGTTGGGCCGAAGGGCCTGTTTCCACACTGTAAAGTAATCTAATCTAATCTAACATGATAAATTCTTCATTGAGTTAGAAAGTAGAATAATCAGGAAGAAGGGCCCTCAGTCTAAAAGGAAGCTATGAAAGTATGAGAGGGCAAATTCTCTGTAACAGATTGGATAACATCAGAAAAGTCACAAAAGTGGAAAGATAATAATTAATGTTTAAGGAACAGATTATTAAGAATGCAGTTGGAGATACCACTGCATGGTCTATCTTCTGGATCTAGCCTCATAGATTTTTTTTATTTTTATTACTGTGCTGTCGTTGACTGAAACATAGTCACACACAAGGGTGCAGATTTTCTTTCACAACAGAACACAAGTTTATTACACAAAAAAACCCAAAGCAAACCAACTCGTTGCAGAACAGTGAGAAAGATCTGAAAACACCCAGCAAAGTAAAGCTGCAACTAATTTCTCAACATCTTCATTTTGCAGTGACTCAAATTCAGAGAAATTATCTTTCTCCAACAAATCTTTAAGTTCAACTTTGGTGACTCTCCCTGTTTCTGTACTGTGAATCGTAGAGTTTTCTGAAACAATTACTTTCAAAACTGAAAGCTTATACTTTCTCATCTTCAAATAAGATGTACATTTTGAACCAGACATGCCTGGTCTGGGAATTGCACAAAACAACATTTTCTGCTCAGTCCTTAACTGCTCTGAGAGAAACCACTCTCCTTTCACAGAATCATTATGGTGCAGCAAGATGCCATTCGGCCCTTCATACACTCATCCAGTACAGAAAAGGCCCTTTGGCCCAGTGGGTCCACACTGACATAACTATCACTGAAGTCTCACTAATCCCAATT
>NW_025163973.1:0-1611 GCF_004010195.1 Chiloscyllium plagiosum
GAGGCAATGAGATGTAACATCGGGTATAAAAAGTGGATGTAATGCTTCTTGACTTCAATCAGGTTTTTGACCAGATCTTGCATCTTTAATATGGTAAGGGTTCATGGGATGTGGTACAGTCTGGCAAATGCATCGAAGTTTTATTTGTTCGCAGAAGGTAATGGTCGAAGGTAGTCATTGTGAAGACATCTTGTGTCCAGTGGCTTACTACATGACTGGTTGCTGGATCCTTTGATGTTTGCAGCGTATATGAACGGTCTAGTCAAGTCTGTCGCAATTGTGATCAGTAAGTTCAAAGATGAGGTGAAAAACGTTTGGTTTTGCAATTAGTGAGGAGGAATGCCAGTGTGACATCGATGACCTTGCCTGTCGGAGAGAAGAATTGAAACCAGAACATTATATCCTAAAGTCTGTGAAGTAAAGCATTTTCGAGACTAACAATTTAAGCGAATATACGATGCATTGTTGGAATCTACACAATAGAAAGGATAAGCGATCTTCTGTTGTGAATATCCACATTATGGCGTGGGGGTTGGAATTATAGTCTGGAGATATTGTGGCTAGACCATTCATTCACGAAACAGGGGTCTAGCCCACAGTGCTGCCACATCAAGTCGTAATTAAAGTTGATAATTAAACAACTCATTGAAGGAATAAGCTCCACAGATATTCCCTTGCTCTGCTTTGCAGAGCACAACACATCAGCGCAAAAGTTAAGGCTGAAGTATTCACAGCACTCTTCAGCCAGAAGTGCCAATTGTCTAATCCATCTCGGCATCTTCCATAGATCACCAATATCACAGCTACCTGTCAGCAGGGAATTCGCCTCTCTCCATGTGAAATCAAGGCACTGTTGGGCGGGGTGTGGGGGGGGAGCTGCAGGGGTTACTGCAAATGCTACACAGCCTAACAAAATTCTGGCAATAATACTGATGACTTGTGCTAGCCAAGCAATCCCGGTACAGTTAAAACACTGGCATGAACAATGTGGAAAATAGGCCAGGCACATCCTGTGCACAGAAAATATTTCAAACCACCCTGGCGAATTACTGCCCCATCAGTCCATGCTCAATCATGAGTTAGGTGTAGGGAGGTGCTATCAAGCAGCACGAGCTCAGCAATAACCTGCGTAAATGTGGGTTACGCAAGGCCTACTCAGCTCATGTCTGAATTACAGACTTGATTTAAACATGGACATGGACAAAGAACTGAATTCCAGAAATGAGGGGAGAGTGACAGACCTTGACATTAAGGTCACATTCGACAGAGTGTGATATTATGGAGCCTCGCAAAACTGGGTTCAATGGGTATCAGGTGACAACCTCCCTGCTGCCTGCAGTCATACCTCGCACATTGAAAGATGGCTTTGCTTGTTAGAGGGCAGTCGTCTCAGCCAAAGCAAATCTTTGTTGGAGTTCCTGAAGAATGTGTCCTTGGCACAATCATGTTCAGTTGCTTCAGCAATAACCTTTCTCCATCAGAAGGTCAGAAGTGAAATCTGCATTAATCTAACACTTTTTAGTGACTCCTCAGTCCACATTCAAACGCAACAAAATTTGGACAATTTCCAGACTTGATCTGACAAGTGGCACATAGCATTCACAACACAAA
>NW_025163974.1:0-1611 GCF_004010195.1 Chiloscyllium plagiosum
CTACCTCTGACATCTGTCTTATACCTATCTCCCCCCACTTTAAAGTGTGTCCCCTCGTGTTTGCCATCCCCATAATTGGAAAAAGGCTCCCCCTGTCCACCCTATCTAACCCTCTGATTATCTTGTATGTCTCATTAAGTCACCTGTCAACCACCTTCTCTCTAATGAGAACAGCCTTGAGGCCCTCAGCCTTTCCTCGTAAGACATTCCTTCCATACCAGGCAACATCCTAGTAAATGTCCTCTGCACCCTTTCCAAAGCTTCCACATCCTCCTTATAATGCAGTGACCAGAACTGTACACAATACTCCTGGTGTGGCAGTACCAGAGCTTTGTACAGCTGCAGCATAACCACCTTGTTATGGAACTCAATCCCTCTATTAATAAAGGCCAAAACACTATGCCTTAACAACCCTGTCAATCTGGTTGGCAACTTTCAGGGATCTGTGTACATGGATGCAGATCTCTCTGCTCATCTGCACTCCCCAGAATCTTACCATTAGCCTAGTACTTTGCATTCCGATTACTCTGTCCAAAGTGTATTACCTCGCACTTGTCCCCATTAAACTCCATTTGCCACCTCTCAGCTCAGCTCTGCATCCTGTCACTATCCACAACTCCACCGACCTTAATGACGTCTGCAAATTTACTAACCCACCCTTCTAAGCCGTCATCCAGGTCATTTTATAAAAATGACGAACAGCAGTGGACCCAATACTGACCCTTGCGGTACGCTGCTAGTAACTGGACACCAAGATGAACATATTCCATCAACTACAACCCTGTTTTCTCTCAGCAAGACAATTATTGATCCAAACTGCTGTCTCCCACAATCCCATTCCTCTGCATTTTGTATAATAGCCTACTGTGGGGAACCTTATCGAACACTTTGCTGAAATCCATATACACCACATCAACTGGTTTACTCTCATCTACTTGTTTGGTCACTTTGTCAAAAAACTCGATAAGATTCGTTAGGCACGACCTACCCTTCTCACAACCGTGCTGACTGTCCCTGATCAGATTATTCTTTTCGAGATGGTTATAAATCCTATCTCTTATAACCTTTTCCAACACTTTACCAACAAGTGAAGTGAGACTCACTGGTCTGTAATTACCAGGGTTGTCTCTACTACCCTTTTTGAACAAGGGAACCACATTTGCTATCCTCCAGTCCTCCGGCACTATTCCTGTAGACAATGATTTGAAGATCAATGCCAAAGGTTCGGCAATCTCTTCCCTTGCTTCCCAGAGGATCCTAGGATAGATCCCATCCGGCCCAGGGGACTTGTCTATTTTCACACTATGCAGTATTTCTAATGCCTCTTCCTTGTGAACCTCAATCTCTTCTAGTCTAGATGCAAGTATCTCTATCTTCCTCGCCAACATTTTCATTTACTATAGTGAGCACTGCCGAAAAATATTTAGTGCTTCCCCTATCTCCTCTGACTCCACACACAACTTCCCACTATTTTCCTTGATTGACACTAATTTAACATTTGTCATTCTTTTATTCCTGACCTACCTATGAAAAGCCTTGGGGTTAACCCTGATCCTATCTGCCAACAACTTCATGTCCCCTCCTGGCTCTTCTGAGCTCTTTTTAGGTCTT
>NW_025163975.1:0-1611 GCF_004010195.1 Chiloscyllium plagiosum
GACACTCTCTGACACTCTCTGGGACACGGTATGGCATACTGTGACACTTTCTGACTCTGTCTTACACACTCTGAAATACAATGTAACATTCTCTGACAGACTGTCACAATGTGACACTCTCTGAGACAAACTGAATCTTTCTAAATCTCTCTGACAGTGCATTTCAGAGAATGTCAGAGAGTAACACAGTGTATTTCAGAGAATGTCAGAGAGTGTCACAGTGTGTCTCAGAGAGTGTCACAGTCTGTCACTGTCACTCAGAGTGTGTTTCAGTGTGTCACAGTCTGTCAGAGAGTGTCACAGGGTGCCTCAGAGAGAGTCAGAGAGTGTCACAGTGTGTCTCAGAGATTCAGGGAGAGTCAGAAAGTATCACAATCTGTCAGTGAGTGTCACACTCTCTGAGACAAACTGTGATGACACTCTCTGGCACTCTCTGACAGACTGTGACAATTTCTGAGACACACAATGACACTTTCTGACCTACTGTCACACTCTCTGACACACGATGACATTTTCTGCGACATTGCGACAGTCTCTGAGATACACTGTGGCACTTTCATTCTCTCTCTATCTACCTGAGACACACTGTGATACTCTCTGAGATAGACAATGACACTGTCTGACTCTCTCTGAGACACACTGTGACACTCACTGACTCTCTCTGAGGCACACTGTGACACTCTCTGACTGACTGTGACACACTGAAACACTATCTGACTTTCTCTGGCACTCTGAGACACACTGTGACACTCTCTGACATTCTCTGAAACACACTGTGACACTCTCTGACAGACTGTGACACAATGAGACACTCTCTGACACTCTCTGAAACACACTGTGACACTCTCTGACACAGGCAGAAACACACTGTGACACTCTCTGACACAGGCAGAGACACACTGTGACACTCTGTGATAGACTGTGACACACTGAAACACTCTCTGAGAGACTGTGACAGACTGTGACACTCCCTGAGACACATTGTGACGCTCTCTGACACTCACTGAAATACAATGTGACACTCTCTGACACAGGCAGAGACACGCTATAACACTCTCTGACACAGGCAGAGACACTCTGTGATAGACTGAGACACACTGAAACACTCTCTGAGAGACTGTGACAGATTGTGACACTCCCTGAGACACAATGTGACGCTCTCTGACACTCACTGAAATCCACTGTGACACTCCCTGACACAGGCCGAGACACACTATAACACTCTCTGACACAGGCAGTGAAACACTATGACACTCCCTGATAGACTGAGACACAATGTGACACTCTCTGACACTCTCTGAAACACACTGTGACCTTCTCTGACACAAGCATAGACACACTGTGACACTCTCTGACAGACTGTGACACAGTGCGACTCTCTCTGAAACTCTCTGAAACACAGAGAGTGTCACAGTGTGTTTCAGATGTGCTAGAAAGTGTAGCAGTATGTCACAGAGAGTGTTAGAGAGTGTCACAGTGTGTCTCAGAGAGCATCACAGTGTGTTGGAGAGTGTCAGAGAGTGTCAGTGTCTCAGCCTGTGTCAGAGAGTGTCACAGTGTATCTCAGAGAGTGTCAAATAGGATCAGAGAGAGTCTTAGTGTGTCTGAGAG
>NW_025163976.1:0-1611 GCF_004010195.1 Chiloscyllium plagiosum
TCCAAACTGAGAAAGCTCAACCGTGTGCCCATTAGCCTTTTAATGATGGCAGCAGTACCAGTGATCACTGAATATCCAAGGGCATCCGGGAGATGGTGTGTACCTGCAGCCATGATGCGTGGGAGAGTCGGGCTGTCATTGAATGAGAGGGACACCATGGAGTGGGGTGGATAGTTAATGAGGTGAGTTCAATCAGATAACACCAGGAAACTAGCTCGGCCTCGTGCAGACAATCCTTCTGTCACACTCAATGAAAATGGCACTGAGACAAATTATTGTCAGATTCAGACCAATGAGTCGAAGACTCTTCTGACCCTACTCCCAATTACAAAGCTGCAGCACAAATGCGAATCCAAAACTCTCCATCATCTTAACTTACACCAATATCCTGCTCACCCACCGTTCCTGTAAACAGTGGCCTATATTGCAAGCTGCTATCGAAATGTTTTCCTTTCACAATTTTTAAACCTACCATCAGGTCCTTTTCTGAAATTCTCTCTCAATCTCCCCCTCTCTTTTAGCCAAGCCCCTCCCATTTGTTGGTATTTAAACTAATTCCCCCGCCATCTCTCTCTGCCAGTGAGTTTCACATCCACAGCAGCCCTGTGTCATGCCAAATTGTAGATATGGAGCTGTAAATGGAGGGAGCTGCACATCCTGTCATTTCCAGCATGAGCTGCAAGTTTCCCCACGCTGGGCAGTGATCTACCACAATGTTACTCAGCAATGCTGTAATTGGTGTACACAGCTGTGTATGGTGGGAAGGTAACTGCTCCAGATTAATAGATAAATTCACTGCTATTCACTGCACAGCTCCCCATGCTGCACAGATATCCAGTCCGTGTGTATAGAACAATGCCTTTGTGTGTTCTGCACAGCGCCGTGTGCTGAACAGATCATCTAGTTCAAGTTTATAGATCGGTGCACTGTTAGACCGATACGTCGTGAACTGGTGAGCTCTAAATAGTGTTCGATCCTCGACGGATTGCTGAGCAGTACACTAGCCTGGCCTACGCAGTGCTTCATGCCGAGCAGGTATCTCATCTGGACTTATATGTGGCCGGGCTGGATCTGAGAGGTGGATTGAGTATCCGATATAATTCCTGAAATGATTATCACTCCTCCAGATCGGCCCATTCCGCTGGTATATGTGAGGTGCTGTGTTTGAAATAGAATTTGCTTGGTCAAAGTATTCGACATTAAGCAAAACAATTTACGCGAAAACTGTTGATAAAAGACAACAACAAAAGGAAAAGGAACTTGCAATAACATAATTCTGTTGGAAAAAGTAGCAGAATAATAGTTTATTTAACAGCTATACAGGAACTGCTCCAATATGCTATCATCCAATAAGCACACAAATGTTAAAAAACAAATGCAGGAAACAGTTGTCCAATCCAGGAGGAAAGAAGATCAAAATACAGTTCCGAGAGAAATCACAGAGACAGTGAGTAGCACCCGGAAGAGATTTCCTGCCTTCCAATAACTGGCAAAAGGTAATACTAAGAATCCTGGTTCTGTGAGAGTTTGACGATCACTCCACAGGACCAGGCCGCGGCTGCAAGAGCACAAGGAATCGACTGTATCTGCATCGTCTATGGCCCTGTACGT
>NW_025163977.1:0-1611 GCF_004010195.1 Chiloscyllium plagiosum
TGCATTTCCTACATTACAGCAACCAATGTCCTTTGGCAAAGGAAATCTGTCATCCTTACCTGGTCTGGCCTACATGGGACTGCAGACCAATGGCAATGTGGCTGATTATCAACTACCTCATGAAATGGGTCACTTAATTCGAGGGCAGTTAGGAATGGTCGACCAAACGTGACTTTGCCAACGGCACCTGCACCTAGTGGAAGAATTGTTTTAAAAATTTGACTACACTTGATTTATATTTCATTGGGTCACGGACTCCCCTTTCCTTTCAGCATTACCAAATTGCAATTTTGATACAAGTACAAGAATACTTCACTGTTGGGGTTATTTATAAGCGATTTGATAAATTCATGTGTAACATACTCAGTTTTGGGTACTTAATACTTAAAGTATTAAATTGTGAGAATAGATGGCATAACCCTGGCTGGGATTTGGTGTGATTCTTGCTGCGAGCATGGTGATTACCTGATGTGGCTATGAACAAAGAACAATACAGTACAGGAACAGGGTCCTTCATTCCACCAAACAGCACCGACCTATGATGCCTTCCTAAATTAGAGTCTTTTCACCTCTCTATGAACCATGTCCCTCTACAGCCTGCCTATTCATCTATCTGTCAACGTACCTCTTCAATGTTGCTACTGCACCTGGCCTCAGGCTCTGTGTAAAAAACCTGCCTCTCACATCTCGTTTTCACATACCCCACCCTTTTACCTTAAAGTTAGTAATTGACATTTCTATTCTGGGAAAAAGCCTGTCATAGTTTTGTAAACTTTGATCAGGTCACCCTTCATCCTTTGAAATGAAAATAAACTAGATTTGTCCAATCTCTCCTCATAGCTAATACCGTCCAAACCAGGCAACATTCAAAGCAAACTGTTTCTGTACCCTTTCCAAAGCCTCCACATCTTTCTGGTAATGTAACCTGAACTGTATGCAATATTCCAAATGTGGTCATACAGTCATAGAGATGTACAGCATGGAAACAGACCCTTTGGTCCAACCCATCCATGTCGACTAGATATCCCAACTCGATCTAGTCCCACCTGCCAGCACCCGGCCCATATCCCTCCAAACCCTTCCTATTCATATACCCATCTAAATGCCTCTTTAATGTTGCAATTGTACCAGCCTCCACCACTTCCTCTGGCAGCTCATTCCATACACGTACCACCCTCTGTGTGAAAGAGTTTCCCCTCCAACCCTAAACCTATGTCCTCTAGTTCTGAACTCCCCGACCCCAGGGAATAGACTTTGCCTATTTACCCTATCCATGCCCCTCATAATTTTGTAAACCTCTATAGGGTCACCCCTCAGCTTCCAATGCTCTAGGGAAAACAGCCCCAGCCTGTTCAGCCTCTCCCTGTAGCTCGGATTCCTCCAATCCTGGCAACGTCCTTATAAATCTTTTCTGAACACTTTCAAGTTTCACAACATCGTTCTGATAGGAAGGAGACCAGAATTGCATGCAATACTCCAACAGTGGCCTAACCAATATCCTGTACAGCCGCAACATGACCTCCCAACTCCTGTACTCAATACTCTGACCAATAAAGGAAAGCATACCAAACGCCTTCCTCACTATCCTAACTACCTGTGACTCCACTTTCA
>NW_025163978.1:0-1611 GCF_004010195.1 Chiloscyllium plagiosum
CCCAGGATAAAGCAGCCCACTTGGTTAATACCACATCCACAGCCATCCATTCCCTACACCATTGATGCTCAGTAGCAGCAGTAAATACTATCTACAAGATGCATTGCAGAAATTCATCCAACTACACTCAAGAAGCTTGACACCACCCAGGATAAAGCAGCCCACTTGGTTAATACCATATCCACAGCCATCCATTCCCTGCACTGTTGATGCTCAGTAGCAGCAGTAAATACTATCGACAAGATGCATTGCAGAAATTCACCAAAGATTCTCAGACAGCACCTTCCAAACTCACAACCACTTTCATCTCAAAGGACAAGGGCAGCAGACACACGGGAACACCACCACCTTCAAATTCCCCTTCAAGCCACTTACCATTCTGACTTGGAAATATATTAATGTTCCTTTGGTGTTGCAGTGTCAAAATCCTGCAATTTTCTCTCCAACAGCAAATTTGGACTCACAGCAAATGGACTGCCACCTTCTCAAAGGCAACTAAGTATGAGCAATAAATGTCATTCATTGCATGCCTAAGTCAGTAAACCCCGCATCCCATGAATTATTAAAAAATAGTTATGTTTTAAATTACATTTATATACTGACCAAAAATATGATGTTTTGTTTCAGGAAATAAACACTTCTGTTTTCAATATTAACTTCTTCATGCAGTGGAGAACTGACATACTTATATCTCCACTTTGTTCTTTCCACTCATATATTAACTCTGAACTGGGAAAATGATTCAGCATAGTTTGTAGGAAGGTGCAAATATGAATGAAATGATAAAAGAAAAAGAGAGATCCTATAAAGTGGCTAAGAACAGTGGGAAATCAGAAGATTGGGAAGGATACAAAAGCAAACAGAGGATAACAAAGAGTGTAATAAGAAAGGAGAGGATCAAATATGAAGGTAGGCTAGCCAGTAATATTAGAAATAATAGTAAAAGTTTCTTTCAGTACATAAGAAACAAACGACAGGCAAAAGTAGACATTGGGCCACTTCAAACTGATGCAGGAAACCTAGTGATGGGAGATAAGGAAATAGCAGGAGAACTTAACAAGTACTTTGCGTCAGTCTTCACAGTAAAGGGAGGTCATGCCTGACAAACCTGTTGGAATTTTTTGAAGAGGTAACAAGTAGGTTAGACCAGGGAAACCCAGTGGATGTGGTCTATCTAGACTTTGAAAAGGCCTTTGATAAGGTGCCACACGGGAGGCTGCTGAGCAAGGTGAGGGCCCATGGTGTTAGAGGTGAGCTGCTGGGATGGATTGAGGATTGGCTGTCTGACAGAAGGCAGAGAGTTGGGATAAAAGGTTCTTTTTCAGAATGGCAGCCGGTGACGAGCGGTGTCCCGCAGGGTTCGGTGCTGGGGCCACAGCTGTTCGCATTATATATTAATGATTTGGATGAGGGAACCGGGGGCATTCTAGCGAAGTTTGGCGATGATACGAAGTTAGGTGGACAGGCAGGTAGTACTGAGGAAGTGGGGAGGCGGCTACAGAAGGATCTAGACAGGTTGGGAGAGTGGTCCACGAAATGGCTGATGGAATTTAACGTGAGCAAGTGCGAGGTCTTGCAATTTGGCAAAAAGAATAAAAGCATAGACTACTT
>NW_025163979.1:0-1611 GCF_004010195.1 Chiloscyllium plagiosum
AGCAGGGCGCAAACTGTCCTCTAGTTGGAGTCAAATCTGGGACATCGGAAGATGACCATGTTTGTTGAATGGCCGTCATCTGAGGTTCAGGACATCTCTGCAGGAGTCCCTTGGGTTAGTGTCCTAGGTCCATTCATCGTCAGCTGCTTCATGAATGGCCTTCCCTTCATTGTGCTGTGAAGGTGTCGGAGGGTACTGTGCCTTTAAGAGAGTGTAGGACGAAGCAGGCACACAGAGTGATGGAGCATTTACAATGTAGCATTTTCGTCCAGCAGCTCACACTGGCTGAGTTGGTATGAGAAAAACAGCAACTTCGAATTCGGACAATTAGTTTGAATTATACCCCCAAATACCAACCTCCAATCAAGTCTGAATTGGACTAATATTATAAAAGGGAAAGTAAAAGATAACTTGGAGGAAGGAGTTGTAAATACCTGTTGGTTAATTATCCTCTGTTATACTTAAATAAATACAGTTGTTATTTTTTACTTTAAATAGTTCTTGGCCTCTGCACGGGATAAAGCTTTTCTGGCTTAAACTAATCAGGTGGGTTTACCCATATTGGAGCAATTATAAGGTCAAATGTGGGTATGTTCACTGATGATTCCGCAATGTTTAGCACCATTCAGGCCGCTCTATCTTCTGCAAGGCAAAAATTAGGAATCCAAAAGAAAACGCTCCACTTGCCTGTATATGTGAAACTCCAAAGACTGTCAAGGCATTGGTCACTCTCAAGGAGAAAGCAGCGCACTCCCTCCCCCATAAACTCACACATACTATCTACAAGAAATTCACCAAAGGTCCTCAGCCAGAACGTTCCATGACCATTTTCATGAATGAAGATAAGGGCAGCACATGTATGGGAGTACCACCATCTTCTACTTCCCACTTCAAACCACTCACACTCCAGACTTGGAAATATAATACTATTCCTTCACGCTCGCTGCGTGAAAATCCTGGAATTCCCTCTTTAATAGAATGGTGATCAACCTACTACAGATGAGATGCAAATGTTCAAAAGAGCAGCAAAACACCACCTTCTCAAGGGCAACGAGAGCTGTTCAATAAGTGCTGGCCAAACAGAAATACCAACATCCCACAAATGAATAAGAACATGAAGTAAGGAGCAGGGAACTTGTTTCTTATGAGGAAGCAAACTGCAGACTTGAGGATGCTGAAAAAATAATTAACCATTGGAATGAAAGACTCTAAATAATTATCAATGCCGTGTCTCTGCAGACCTGAAGTACGGATTTCTGTATAATAGGGCAGCAACCGATTTTTTTGACAACTGAACTCTGGCGGCAACACTACACAGGGATCTATCAATGGACACCAAAAGACAGTGTTGGTTAGAACAGTTGCTTTAATCCAGTATAAATCGGGAAATAGATAAGGTAGGTTCTGAGGCTTAACGTGCTCAATTCTGGATTCTCAGCTTAGTTTAAATAGTTGAAGTAAATGTCTCCGTATTTTATGGACTGTGAGGCCTCTTAATAAGTAGCCAAATTACGTGTACTTATATTTTTTTGAAAAATTCAGTAGTTTGCAATCACTAGGATACCAAGGAAGGACATGTTGTTTGTTTTCCTTTAGCCATATATAACGTCT
>NW_025163980.1:0-1611 GCF_004010195.1 Chiloscyllium plagiosum
CGAACCTGGGACCCTGGTGCTGTGAGGCAGCAGAGCTAACTACTGAGCCACCGTGCCACCCTCTCCATTACTGATTTTCAGTAGCAGCAATGCATACTATGGGTAGATAACCCTTTATCTGAAATCCCAAAATCCGAATGTTTTCATGTGAAGTTTTTATCTCATCAACAAGGTTGTTTGGCATGCAAACAGTTAACCCAACTCCACACCCACTCAATGCATATCACTCAGATGCGATGTGGGTGAGCGTGTGGCCCAGCACTGGCAGGCCTCAATTCTGTCTCAGGGCCTGTATCAGATTGTGAGTCTGCTGTTCGATAAGATTTAAAAAAATTTCACCATTGAACTGTCACTTTTTCCGAAATTTGAAAAATTTGAATTCCGAAAATCAACTAGTTCCGAGTGTTTCAGGAAAAGGATTGTGTACTTGTACCTACAAGATGCGGAGGTGCCGGTGTTACACTGGAGTGGACAAGGTCAGAAGTCACCTGATGAAGGGGCTGCACTCCAAAAGCTTGAGATTTCAAATAAGCCTGTTGAACTATGACCTGATGTTGTGTGACTTCTGACGTTATCTACAAGATGACTGCAGAAATTCATCAAAGGTCCCGAGACAGTATCTTTCAAACCCTCGAACACTTACCTCTAGAAGGACATGGACAGCAAATACACTTGGAATGCCAGACTGCAGCATTTCAAGAAAGCAGCTCAGCACCATCTTCTCAGGAGCAACTCAGGAAGGGTAATAAATACTGCCCAGCCAGCGATGCTCTTGACCTTTCAAAAATGCTCATGTAATTAGACAGAAACTAGCCAAACATCTCTGGCAAATACATTTTAAAGTTTTTCATTGTGTTTCAGACGTGATATGTGTAGAAAATGTAATAGGTGCAGTGTATGAGTTTAGGAAAGCATTAACTGGGTGTACATATGCTATGCACAGAATGGTTGTAGCTGTTATATTTTCGCTGGCTTTCTGAGGATCAGTTCAATATAGAGACCCACCATTTTGAACTTTGTGCACAACTGTCCTCCTGAATCCTTGCTGATACCCACCCTATTTCATTATGCTCCCCCTGTGGAGGCCATTGTGGTGCTTATAGTCAATGGTCCTTTTTTCGAGGACCTATGATGCTCTCCAATGGTGTTTTCAGTTCACCCTGTTGAACTTGAGCTTGGTCCCCCACCATCACTGTCCTTATTCCCCCCCTATTCTAAGTGCCTCCGGACATATACAACATACAGAATCCCTACAGTGTGGAAACAAGCCTTCAGCCTCACTAGTCTACACTGACCCTCCAAAGAGTAACCCATCCAGACCCATCCCCCTACCCTATTATCCTGTATTTACTCCTGACTAATGTACCTACCCTACACATCCCTGAACGTTATGGGCAATTTAGCACGGCCAATTCACCTAATCTGTACATCTTTGGATTGTGGGAGGAAACTGGAGCACCCGAAGGAAACGCATGCAGACACGGGGAGAATGTGCAAACTCCACATAGTTGCCCGAGGCTGGAATCGAACTGGGGTCCCTGGTGCTGTGAGGCAGCAGTGCTAACCACTGAGCCACCGTGCTTTTCATCCCATCCTCGACTCCCCCCACCC
>NW_025163981.1:0-1611 GCF_004010195.1 Chiloscyllium plagiosum
TCGAGTAACTTTGTTTTAGAACTTTTTTTTAAAATTTAACAATCTGCATGACTTGCTAGTAACATTGAACCTGACCCAGTCTGAGACCGATATCAACTGCCACAAGTCATATTTGGTCACATATCGAATTTGTTGGGATCTATGGAGAAGTAGGACTAGAAAAGGAAACAGTGACTCTCCAACTACAGTAGGAAGAGGAATCAGGAGAAATTCTCAAAAGGACGTTTGATGGCAATTCTCTTCTCCACAAGTCTATGCTACCTGTGTGTGTACATGTGTTCAAAGCTGTGCGTTAGTTAAATGTTTTTCGGAAAAGTGACTCGATGATATAATGAACCACAGATGGGAAAGTAAAGCCACAATCTGCTCAGCCACAATCTTTGTGACAGGTGGAATATAGAACAACTCCTACTCCTCAGTTCTACGTCACTTTATTTCAGTCAGCTCCTCAAAATTGCTATACAGGAGCAGTTGAAGACCACTTTCTCCTTGTAACTGATTCACAGAAAAGAGGCGGAGAAAATTCAGCCCCTGCTCACAGTAAAGCATGCTTTTATATGGATTCGAAAACGTTCTTGAGGCAAGAGTAGGTGTTACAGTGAAACATTCCCCTCGTTTCGTTTCTTCTTGCAGAAGTTCCCTGTCTCCATTTATTAGCTATGTTGTACATCCAGATTCACTATGAATACATGCCTGATGCCGCACCCAGACATTGCTCATAAAATCGTTCGGTCTCTCTGACTTCAAAATTCCTTCACCGGACTTCTGGGAAAATAAAAACAGTGAAACCACTAATAACAGAATGAAAGAACATGAGAAGCAGGTGTAGGTCACTCAGCTCCCAAAGCCTAACTTTCCCTTCAATTAGACCATGGCAGATCTGCTTTTGGCCCCAACTCCTGAACTGCCTGACATGTCAAACATCTATCAATACCTGTCTTCCAAATTCTTGATCGATCTCCCATAACTCTCTGGAGAGGAGATGTCCCGTCCGTCACTACCCTCTGTAAAAACGAAGCACTCACCGCACGTACACCATGACCTATTGACATGAATAAAATATGCACACATGGGAAGAGTATCAGGTTCTTATATCAACCAAGAGTTAACTGAGGTTGGTATCAAGGAACTTGAACAAAATTGAACGTAATGGCAACCAGGAATAATATCCCCACTGGTTGGAGTGATTTCGAGCACGAAGGAAATGTTTGTGGTTTGTGGACATCGACCATCTCAGTCATGGGACATTTCTGCAGTCGATCCTCAGGGTAGATTTCTCGACATAAACATCTTCAGCGGCTTCATCAATGTGTTACGCCCATCATAAGATCAGAAGTGCGGATGGCCACTGAAGATTGCACAATGTTCACAACAATGTGCCCCCCTCATCTCCTGAAGTGGTGTATGTTCATGTGCGGCAAGATTGGACAACATTCAGCTTGTGCTTTAAAGTGTGAGTAAAATACATGTAATAGTACTGCTAGACAGTGCATATTTCCCCAGAAAAATTAAGGAGATCATTGAGCACCTCAAGATTGAAGCTAATCAGCCTCCCAAAATATTAGATAAGAGGAAGAACCCATTCTCTCCCTCCTGCTGTTTAAACAGGAA
>NW_025163982.1:0-1611 GCF_004010195.1 Chiloscyllium plagiosum
AAGTGATAGCCTGGGGAAAGGTCTCTGGCTAGCCCCTGTATCTATGCCTCTCACATACACACCCCGACACTCATAGCCGCACACGTACATAAACATACTCTCTCACTGACACTCACACCCGCAACACAGACACACACCCACATGAACACACACGCATAAAACGTTGTGCAGTGAATTTGTGCTTGCAGAATTGCATTTTATTTTGCTTAAAAACTACATGAATGATGCAAGATTCTGTTTTTTTTTTATGGAAATATAATCAGGCTGAAAATTGGGACATAGAAAGACAGACTTCAATCTCACACCTCCAATGCATTTTGTAAGCTGACATCGCACCTGTCATTAAAGTTCACTTGAGAAAGTAACTTTAAAATAAAAGTTCTTAGATTTACATATGAAAGAACTGAAACCTACACGGTTTTTCCAAACGTTGAGAGACTTAACTAACAAAGAAGGAAATTTTCAATTTTATCATGTCAGTTGCATTACATTTAAACTTTTTGCTGTAAATTATGCATCTTACGATCTTATACTTAACAACCACCTGACGAAGCAGCAGTGCTCTGAGAGCTAGCCCTTCCACATAAATATAATGGAATATTGCCTGGTGTTGTATAATGTACAAATTTGTACACCCCAGTCGAAACCTGCCACCTCCAAATTCCGTTTCTCGTTATCTGTATCCAATCACTTCTTCCCCTTCTTCAATGCGAAAAGTCCTATCTCCCTCAAACTTTATCCAAAAGATAATCCCTCCAGTACACACAGCATTCTGATAAATCTACAGTGTACCCTCTCTAATGCTTCCATATTTTTCGAACCACTGAACACAAGCATCCAAGTGTGGTCCAAACATGGTTTTATACAGCTGCAGCATAATCTTGCGGTTCTTAATCTAATTCCCCTGCTAACTAAAGCCAACACAACATACATCTTCTGACTAACCCTTTAAATTTGGGTGGCAACTTTGAGGGATCTACGTGTGTGAATCCCACGATCACTCTCTTCCTCCACAATGACAAGAATGCTGCCTTTACCTTTGTTATCTGCATTATAATTTCAACTTTCAAAATGAATCACTTTGTGCTTTTTCAAGTTACACTCTGACTGCTACCTCTCAGCCCCGTTCTGCATCCTGTCAATGTCCCGTTACAACCTATAACCGCACTCCACATGTTCAGAACTGCAGTAACCTTTGTCTCATCGGCATACTTGTCTAACCACCCTTCCACTTCTACATGCGAGTTATTTATAAAAATGACATAGAGCAAAGTTCCTAGAACAGACCCCTGTGGAAAACTACTGGCCACCGAGATACAGGTTGAATACTTCCCATCTACGACCATTGTCGTCTTCTATGGGCCAGCCAAATCGGTATCCAGGCAGCCAAATTTTCCTGTGGTGGGTCGAGGTGGGATGCTTTTCAGTCAGTCGATGTGGACATGATGGCCGAATCACCGACTTACACACTGTAGGGATTTTGTCATTCTAGATATGCTTCCATTGTTCATTGACAGATCCCGTTACATAACACAAGAGATAGCATGAGAACTCCAAATCTCTGTGAATACGCGAAATACAATGCATTCCTTCTGCCAACGTCTTCATGGA
>NW_025163983.1:0-1611 GCF_004010195.1 Chiloscyllium plagiosum
GGTTTCCTGGGAGTAGGAATGAAGCCAATTTTTAACCAGTTTCAAAGGTATTTTTCCTCGCTGAGAGAGCAGATCCATGTTCTCTCTGGAAGTCAGAAGCTGGTGGCGAATGAGAAACTGTTTCAGAATGAAGGTAGTGTGGTTTCTGACAGGATTGTGTACAATGTAACATTGAATTCAGGGTCACACAGTAATTGTGCATGAAAGTGTTCAAAGTTCATTCAGAGCCTGTACCTCACTGTCAATCGAAATGAGTCCTGTGCACAGGCATGCAAACTATCAAGAATCGAGCATCCTATGGAAAGTATGGAATTTCTCACCTTATCAATGGCTGCTTGAGACATAATGTGTGTCCGTCCATAACCATCAAGTTTCAACTTCTTGTTCTGTAACAGTGCTACAGTTAAACACATCGCACTATCTCCTGATGGTACCATCATGCCAGGTTTCAGTCTGGTGAAACTTCATTGCACTGTCTCGGTGACATGGAGATCATTATTTATAAAGCAGACTCAGCCTGTACGCATTACGCCAAATACTGGCTCAACAAAACACTTCAATTGAGTATGATATATTTACTCTGGTACTTTAATAATTTTCCATGACGGACCACATATCCTTTTCAGTAATAATTGCTTCCTGCCCCATACGAATTCTGTTAGTGACTTATAACCAAAGTCATCCACGTCCTTTTCAACAACAGCCTTTTCCAACCTCTCACCATTTAATAAACTTAAATGTGAATTATGGTATTTGTTGTTCATATCTGACTCATGTTTATCCCTTGTGCACAGTTATTGCACAAGAACTGATCCTTCTGATACCCCACAAACCTTCTGTCCAGAAAAAAAAAACACTATTCTGTTCATTTTGTCCATGATCCAATTTTTAATCCATTTGGCGTTTATTCCACCAATACCTACCCATGGACTCTAACATTCTCCACCAACCTGCATTCAACAATGTCAAACGTCTTCTGAAAATTCAATTACTCCACTCCCGCTGTTTCTCAATTGCCAATGACATAACGTACAGAGTTCACAAACTCCAACAGGTTTAACAAAGATCATTTCCCTTGACTGAATTTGGCCCAAATCTATCAAAACACATAATTATTTTCCAAGAGTCTAGTTGCCACATTCTTATAAAACGTCCCAGTGTTTGTTTTTTTCTTATAGTTGACATCAAGCTATTTGGTTTTCTGTTTGCCCTCTCCGGCCTGTTTTAAATATTTAGGATTACAATTGCTGCTTTCCAGTCTGCAGGATCCTTTCTAGTATGTAACCAGCTTTGAAGAATATTCGGTAATTCTTTTGGAAGCTGTGTTACCATCTCCTCAACACTCCAGGATGGTACTCATCAGATGCAGCACCTTACCAAACATCAATTAGATTAGATTTTTCAAAAACATACTCTTTATTAATTTTAGTTTCGTGCAGGTCCTCATTTTCACCAGTCTCCTTGTTCCCTAGTATGTCTGGAAGTTTGCTTCTTTACCTCCCTCAGGGAGATGGACTCAATGTATTCCTCTTAGCTGGCAGATGGCTTCTGACAGCCAGTGAATATTTCGGAGGACTACACTTCGGAGATGATGAATATGTTAACAGCTCC
>NW_025163984.1:0-1611 GCF_004010195.1 Chiloscyllium plagiosum
TTTGTGGACGATGAGATCACTCATGATCTCAGTAAATGGCAGAACAGATTCGATGGCCTGAACAGCCTACGTCTGCTCCTCCGTCTTTTGGTCTGATATCTGCAGTGGTTGCAGTTTGAAAACTTCATGATATTGCATTCCTCTAAGTCCAGTCTTCGTTGATCTATGTTGTATTAATAAATCTGTCTCTCTTGGCCACGCCTCAAGATGTCTGTTGCACCCTAAACTGCTGAACATTAACCACGTCTATCTCTTTCTTTGAGATTGGTCTGAACCACCCCTCTGTGAACAAGGCTTGGTCAGCTGTCCATCATATAAGAATCATACAATTTTCCAGGTCACAGCGCGACCATTCGATCTATTGTTTCGGGCCCGGCTTCTGTAAGACCTGCACAGTTAGCACTATTCTCCGAATCTGCCTCCACATCCCTCTCAATTCATACCCTTCAAATGCCTCCACATCCCTCTCAATTCATACCCTTCAAATGAATATAGAAGTCCCTTTTGAATCCTACTATCGAATCTGCCTGCACCTCTGTCCCTGGCATCGGTTCGCAAATTGCAACAGCTCTCTGAATAATGAAGTCACTGAGTTACGGACCAGCGGATCTGTTCACTTTTATGCCAATGAAAGTTTCCGATCGCGTCTCACTTCCTGAGGCAAACGCACGGGAGCATTGCAGTCCCTCTTCCTAAATATCTGCACAGTGTGATCAAACTGATTAGTTCTAAACCGGTATATGAATATCAGGCCAGAGCCGCAGCAGTAAACACAGGTCTGGTCTTCACAAACAATTAGTAGGAACCATTTCATGCAATGTGCACTGTCGCGACCCCAAAAAAATCCACTTTGAAACGAGAGACATCAATCTGTATTATTCTCGCTTTGTGACTCTCAGTGAGGCCAATGGATGATACCTTCCTAACTCGAATGGCCACATTAAAAATATTTTTCTCTTTTCTTCTGTCTCCCCGATCCAATCATTCCATGTGTTTTAGAGAGAAGTTACTGCTGTAAATTACCCTTTAGTTAAAATTGTTTCAGTAAGGAATGAAGGAGCATGCTCACACTTGCAAGTGTGCTGCATGCCTTTTTTGCCAGCGATGAAGAAGATACAAACTAACAACGCTGGAAAATATTTGAGTTTCCGATTGGAGTGATCCGTCATCTTTTCAATTCAGGCTTCATTTCATGGTGTGAATCCAATGAGCCCTGGCAAACTGCTTTCTCAGAAACGTGAATTAAACGGAATGACAGCAGGAAAAATGAATTTCCAAGGCTCGTTTCCCATTCAGGTCATTCATTTAACATAGAGACAGTGAGGAGGGCAGCGTTCACAAAAAAGGCACGCCAGCGCGATGGCATTGTCACTGTCGTAGCTTTGCTGTTGTGCAGGCCTTTGGTTACACAGCCATCGGAAGATTATGTTCAGTCCCGATGACCACAGCGTAGGAATTATATGGATACTTTGGGGAGGCTACAAAAGAGGTGTGGCAGGATAGGAGAGCTTTAGCTGCAAGGAGTGACTGCAAAAAATTAGGTCGTTTCTGTGAGAGTATGGAAGGAGGAGGGAAGATGTGTCAGATGCCAAAAAAAAGTGAAGATAGTTT
>NW_025163985.1:0-1611 GCF_004010195.1 Chiloscyllium plagiosum
CACGTCAACTGCCCTGCCCTCATCCACATGCTTTGTCACCTTCTCAAAAAACTCAATGAGGTTTGTGAGACACGACCTGCCTTTGACGAAACCATATTGACTATCTGAAATCACATTGTTGCTTGCTAGATGGTTATAAATCTTATCTCTTATAATCCTTTCCAAAATCTTTCCTACAACAGAAATAAGGCTCACTGGTCTATAATTACCTAGGTCAACTGTGCTACCCTTAAAAAGGGCACAATTTTTGCAATCTCCAGTAGACAATGACGACTCAAATATCAAAACCAAAGGCTCCACTATCTCCTCCCTAGCGTCCCAGAGAATCCTCGGATAAATCCCATCCGGCCCAGGGGACTTGTCTACTTTCACTCCTTTTAGAATTGATAATACCTGTACATAACTAACCTCGATACTTTCTAGTCTAATATCTCGTACCTCATTCTTCTCCTCTGCAAGATTCTCCTTTTCCTGAGTAAACACCGATGAGAAATGTTCGTTTAGCAGCTCTCCGATCTCCACACTGTCCACACTCAACTTCCCACTTCTGTCTTTGACTGGCCCTATTCATCTTTTTATTCCTCACATACCTATAGAAAGCTTTAGGGTTCTTCTTTATTCTATTTGCTAAACACTGCTCGTGTCCTCTCCTGCTCTTCTTAACTCTCTCTTTAAATCCTTCCTAGCTGATCTGTAACTCTTCATCGCCTCATCTGTACCATCTTGCCTCATCAACACATAAACCTCCTCCTTCTTCTTAACAAGAGATGCAATTTCTGTAGTAAACCACAGTTCCCTTACCTTATCAATTCCTCCCTGCCTGACAGGGACATATCTATCAAGGACATGCAATATGTGTTCCTTAAACCAGCTCCACATTTCCATTGTCTGCATCTCCTGCATTTTGCTTCCCCATTCTATGCATCCTAATTCTTGCCTAATCGCATTATAATTGCCCTTGCCCCATCGATAACTCTTGCCCTGTGGCATGTACCTATCCCTTTCCATCGCCAAACTAAATGTAATTGAATTATGGTCACTTTTTCCAAAGTGTTCACCCACAACTAAATCAAACACCTGCGCCTGGTTCATTACCAAGCACCAGCTCCAGTATGGCCTCCCCTCGTGTCAGCCCTTCGACATACTGTGTCAGGAAACCCTCCTGTTGGACAAAAACTGATACATCCGACGTAGTGGAGCTATAACATTTCCAGTCAATGTTGGGGAAGTTAAAGACCCCCATAATGACTACCCTGTTCCTTTCACTCCTACTCAGAATAATATTGCTAATCCTCCCTTCCACCTCACTGGAACTCTGCGGAGGCCTATAAAAAAACTCCAAGCAATGTGACCTCTCCTCTCCTGTTTCTAACCTCAGCCCACACTACCTCAGTAGACGAGTCCTCATCAAAAATTCTCTGAGCCACCGTTATACTAACATGCCTCCCCCTCTTTTACTGCCTTGCCTGTTCTTAATGAAAGATCTAAACCCTGGAATCTGCAACATCCATTCCTCACCCTGTTCTATCCATGTCTCCTAAATGGCCACAACATCGAAGTCACAGGTACCTATCCAAGCTGCAAGCTCACCTACCTTATTTTGGATACTTC
>NW_025163986.1:0-1611 GCF_004010195.1 Chiloscyllium plagiosum
GGGATGGGTACACGGGGCCGGTACACACTGTGAAGGATGGGTACACGGGGCTGGTACACACTGTGATGGATGGGGACACGATGCCGGTACACACTGTGATGGGTACACGGGGCTGGTACACACTGTGATGGATGGGCACATGGGGCCGGTACACACTGTGATGGGTAAACGGGGCTGGTACATACTGTGATGGGTACACGGGGACGGTACACACTGTGATGAATGGGTACACGGGGCCGGTACGCTCTGTGGTGGGTACACGGGGCTGGTACACACTGTGATGGATGGGTACACGGGGCCGGTTCACACTGTGATGGGTGGGTACATGGGGCCGGTACACACTGTGCTGGATGGGTACACGGGGCTGGTGCACACTGTGATGGATGGGTACACGGGGCCAGTACACACTGTGAGGGATGGGTACACGGGGCCGGTACAGACTGTGATGGATGGGTACACGGGGCCGGTACAGACTGTGATGGATGGGTACGCGGGGACGGTACACACTGTGAGGGTTGGGTACACAGGTTCGGTACACACTGTGATGGATGGGTACACGGGAACGGTACACACTGTGAGGGATGGGTACACGGGACTGGTACACACTGTGAGGGATTGGTACACATTGTGAGGGATGGGTATAGGGGGAAGGTACACACTGTGATGGGTACACGGGGCCGGTACACACTGTGATGGATGGTTACACGGGGACGGTACACACTGTGGTGGATGGGTACACGGGGACGGTACACACTGTGATGGATGGGTACACGGGGACAGTACACACTGTGATGGGTATACAGGGCTGGTACACACTGTGATGGATGGATACACGGGGATGGTACACACTGTGATGGATGGGTACACGGGGCTGGTACACACTGTGATGGATGGGTACATGGGGCTGGTACACACTGTGATGGATGGGGACACGGGGCCGGTACACGCTGTGATGGATGGGTACACAGGGCTGCTACATACTGTGTTGGATGGGGACACGGGGCTGGTACACATTGTGATGGGTGGGTACATGGGGCCGGTACACACTGTGATGGATGGGTACACGGGACAGGTACACACTGTGATGGATGGGTACACGGGGCTGGTACACACTGTGATGGATGGGTACACGGGGCCGGTACACACTGTGATGGATGGGTACACGGGGCCGGTACACACTGTGATGGATGGGTACACGGGGCCAGTGCACACTGTGATGGATGGGTACACAGGGCAGGTACATATTGTGATGGATGGGCACACGGGGCCGGTACAAACTGTGATGGGTACACGGGGCTGGCACACACTGTGATGGATGGGTACACGAGGCTGGTACACACTGTGATGGATGGTTACGCGGAGCCGGTACACACTGTGATGGATGGGTACACTGGGCCGGTACACACTGTGATGGATGGGTACACCGGGCTCGTACACACTGTGGTGGGTACACGGGTCTGGTACGCTCTGTGATGGATGGGTACACGGGGCAGGTACATACTGTGATGGATGGGCACACGGGCCGGTACAAACTGTGATGGGTACACGGGGCCGGTACAGACTGTGATGGATGGGTACACGGGGCAGGTACATACTGTGATGGGTACACGG
>NW_025163987.1:0-1611 GCF_004010195.1 Chiloscyllium plagiosum
CAACTGGAAGCTGTGTGGAAACGGTCTCTCTCTCTTTGCCCTTCAGCTTCAACCTGGAAACATGCATTCCATTATAACGTTTTCTCAAGGAAGTTTGATTATTGGGACTATTGTGTGTAATTGGAATAGCATATTTAAGTCTAGCTGGATAGGTTGAATTCTGTACGGGTTCTTTATTCTGTTCTTTGTGTTTCATTGTGTAATTTTGCCTAATTTAAAATCCAGTCGTCACCCTAGCTAAATTACTCCGGTTAATTTTCATTGGATAATTACCAAATCAAACTGCAAAGTAATGCTCTGGACTGCTTGCTTAAGAATGTTTTGAGTAGTCTGGCCTCGTCCATAACAGACTGGGGGCTCATTGCTGGATTTTTAACAGCAAGTGGGAGATGCAAGTGTCTTTATTTCGGGTATTAGTTTGATTGGGTTGACAAAGCTTAGAATAGTAATGGCTATTTCAGTCGCCAAACGTTTCTTGGGTGTGCATGCAGTGACTTTGGTAATTTTACGAAAAGTGAATAACACCAAGTTGCAAGAATTAACGGAGAAGCTGGAATTGGAACTGACTGCATCTGTAAGGAAAGGAAAGATAATTACAGCAGTAGCTCGTCAATTAAACTTGCTGGAGAAACCATCAGAATCAGAGATGGCAAGAATTCAGTTGCAAATGAAACATCTTGAGTTAACGTCGAGAGGTAAGGAATCGGCGGCCAAAATGAAACATTTGACGTTCGGTAAAATGCAGAAGGGGGGGAGGGGGGAGGGGGGAAGAGCGCAGCAGAACAGAGAGTAAAAAGAAAGAATGACAACAGGGGAGAGAAATAGCAAAAACCGGCACTTAAAGAGGAAAATCAGTGTAAATGGCTGGAGATAACGGCTGAGGGTGGACTTAGTAAGGAAGAGAGTGAGGATGAGCAAGCCCCTAGTAGTCAGAAGCCTAGTGAGAATTTGTTTGAGTATGTTCAAGCATTGCCTCAGTTTGATGAGAAGAATGTGATGCCCTTTTCATCTCATTTGAAAAGTTGGCGAAACAAATGGAGTGGCCAAAGGCAATGTGGGTTTTGTTGATCCAAACGAAACTTGTAGGTATGACTGGTGAGGTATTCACATCCCTGTCAGAGGATGTATCTGGGGAGTATGAGGAGATTAAAAAAAAACATTTTATCTGCTTAGGTAACCTTTCAGGAATCTAATGAGGGCTCCTGGTCAAACCTACACTGAGTTTGTAAGGATCAAACAGACTAATTTCGATACTTTAAAATACAAGCTAAGCTCTCATGCCCTTGGAGCGTTTAGTACTTGGAGAAATTCAAGAATTCACTGCCTGAAGTAATGCAAACTCAGGTGGAAGAGCAGAGAGCGTAAGCAGCAAGGTTAGCTACTGAAATGGCTGATGATTATGAACTGGTCCATAAACTTGGTTTGGCTTCCAGAACCAGTTCTGGTCTCTGAGGGACAGAAATTCGAGCAAAGAGATATCCTCACGTGCAAAGGGAAAGATCGATCACAGTGTAGATCATAAGGATAATTTACTACAGTAATAAAGAAAACCTTGTGTGTGTGTGTGTGAAGGGGGGCGGGTGCAAGTAAGTTAAAATACTGTGGTGTTTT
>NW_025163988.1:0-1611 GCF_004010195.1 Chiloscyllium plagiosum
TCAATAAACATCACGGCCCGACATACCTCCCACAGTACAGTAACCATCACGGCCCGACATACTTCCCACTGTACAGTAACCGTCATGGCCCGACAACCCC
This sequence comes from Chiloscyllium plagiosum, assembly GCF_004010195.1. NCBI lineage: Eukaryota > Metazoa > Chordata > Chondrichthyes > Orectolobiformes > Hemiscylliidae > Chiloscyllium > Chiloscyllium plagiosum. The sequence continues at coordinate 101 of NW_025163988.1, forward strand.
CCCATAGTACAGTAACCGTCATGGCCCGTCGTACCTCCCACTGTACAGTAACCATTACAGCCAGACATACCTCCAACTGTACAGTAACCATTACAGCCAGACATACATCCCTGTGTACTGTAACCATCACGGTCCGACATACCTCACACAGTACGGTAACCATCACAGCCCGACATACCTCCCACTGAACCGTAACCATCACAGACTGACATACCTCCCACTGTACAGTATCCCTCACGGCCCGACATAACTCCCACTGTACAGTAACCACCACGGCCCGACTTACCTCCCATTGTACAGTAACCATCACAGCCATACATACCTCTCACTGTACAGTAACCGTCATGGCCCGACAGACATCCCACCGTACAGTAACCATCATGGCCCGACTTACGGCCCACTGTTCCATAAACATCACGGCCCGACATACCACCCTCTGTACAGTATCCATCATGGCCCGACATACCTCCCACTGCACAGTAACCATTACAGCCAGACATACCTCCAACTGTACAGTAACCATCACGGCCCGACATGCCTCCCACTGTACAGAAACCAATACAGCCAGACATACATCCCTCTGTACTGTAACCATGACGGCCCGACATAACTCACACAGTACAGTAACCATGACAGCCCGACATACCTCCAACTGTACAGTAACCTTCACAGCCCGACATACATCCCACGGCAAAGTAACCACTCTGGCCCGACATACCTCCCAATTTACAGTAACCATCGCAGCCAGACATGCCTCCCACTGTACAGTAACCGTCACGGCCAGACATACCTCCCACTGCACAGTAAACATTACAGCCCGACATACATCCCACTGTACAGTAACCATCACGGCCCGACATACATCCCACTGTACAACAACCGTCACGGCCCGACATACCGCGCTCAGTAGAGTAACCGTCACACCCCGACTTACCTCCCAATGTACAGTTACCAACAGAGCCCGACAAACCTCCCACTGTACAGTAACCATCACGGCCCGACATACTACCACTGTACAGTAACCGTCACGGCCCGACATACCTACCACTGTACAGTAACCGTCACAGCCCGACATACCTCACACTGTACAGTGACCACTACGGCCCGACTTACCTCCTACTGTACAGTAACCATCACAGCCCGACATACCTCCCACTGTACAGTAGCTGTCCCGGCCCGACATACATCCCACTGTACAGTAACAATCATGGCCAGATATACCGCCCACTGTATAGTAACCGTCACGGCCTGACAGAGCTCCCACTGTGCAGTAACAGTCACAGACTGACATACCTCCCACTGTACAGTAACCATTGCGGCCCGACATACCTCCCACTGCACAGTGACCACCACGGCACGACTTGCATCCCACTGTACAGTAACCATCACATCCAGACATACCTCCCACTGTACAGTGACCAAAACGGCCCGACATACCACCCAATGTACAGTATCCATCACTGACCAATATACCTCCCACTGGACAGGAACCATCACGGCCCAACACACCT
>NW_025163989.1:0-1611 GCF_004010195.1 Chiloscyllium plagiosum
TTGATTAGAAATGCTGGACTTGGCTCTCTGGAATTTGGCATGGTCTCCCAAAATTTTATCCAGAAATCTACACCGGAAAAGCAGGAAATACTCATCAGGTGCAGTAAGTTTACTTAAAAGAATTCAGTAGATAATCTTTTACTGGGGCAGTACACGTGGCTTATTTCAGATTTGCAGCATTCTTGGAAATTCACTCTTCTTTTGTGCTTTGGACAGATTTAGAAAACAAATATTCCCACCACCACTAACATTACCAACACAAACCACTAACCTCCACGATCTTCCATTTCCTCTATAGTCCCGACAAGAAAAACAACCTAGGTGAAATGATAAAGGAATTGTTTAATTGCCCGTTCAAACTCATTGGGCAGTATGCAATCACTTACAGATTGTCACTTTTGGAAGCAAAGATGAAACGTGAAAAGATACAGAGATGTCATGTTGGGTTGAAACATCGTTTTTTTTTTTCAGAATCCATGCACAGAGAGAAAATAGGTAAATATATTTGGACCTGCATACAAGGAATGTACTGAAATTCGGGACTGGTAATACATGTTGACACAGCCAACTGACTTTGTCCTACAAGTGATTTTTTAAAAAAAAAACATCTCCCCCATGTATCTCTTTCTGTGAATCTTAACCCACCCAGATCACGTACACATTTTCATGAATCCACTTGATAATCAGGGCTAATGAGTCATGATTCCTCAGTTAAGGAGTCCAAAACCATTCAGAAAATTTCAGCAGTGGTCCGACTAGTGTTTTTAAAGTTTGAACAACCTGCCTTTACACACAGTAACTTCTGAAATATCGGCCTACATTCTATTCACATTGTGTACTACCGGATGAAATTGAATGCTTAACTTTGAACTCGACAAGGAGAAACTCTTCCCGCCCATAAAATGAACAAGAACGGTAATGGGGCAAGTATTTAAAGCATTGCAAACACAGCCAGGGGGATACGAGGAAAAGCTTATTCAATCAATGAGGAGTCAGGGTGTGAGATGCAATACCTGGAAATATGATGCTTCAATTGAGAGCCTCAAAAGGGACATTGGGTTGTGATTTGAATAGAAAAGCTATGCAAGGGATATGATGAAAAAGACAGGAGATTGGCACTGAGGGTTAGTTTATTCATCCTAATAGCTCCCTACTGCACCGCAAGTGGGATGTAATTTAGTGACTCTGTGTCAGTCGCCACTTTCACTGTCGGGGCATGAATCCGTGGCGTTCACTTCTATCACATGAGCAGAGTTTGAGTATCACCTCCGACAATACTTGAAGGATGAACGGCTTAGAACGAGTGTAATGATTACAACGAAGTCGGCCAGAGCGACCTCAGAGAAGGGAGGTCCTTGAATGGGGCTTTTAATCTGTCTCAGTTATGAAGCCTGACAGATAGAGTCATAGAGATGAGCAGAGCGGAAACACACCCTTCAGTCCAATTCATGTGTGACGACCACATATCCGAAGCTAATCCAGTGCTATTTGCCACATTTCCCTCTCAGCCCTTCCTATTCATATACAGATTCTGATGCAGCTTAATGATGCAATTCTACCAGACTCCACCATCTCCTGTGGCAGCCCATTCCACACAGGCACCACCCTCTG
>NW_025163990.1:0-1611 GCF_004010195.1 Chiloscyllium plagiosum
ACCTCGTCACTCTCTCGTTGCTCTTTTGTCTTTTATGTACTTACGAAATATCTTTGTATTCTCCTGAAAACTCGTTGCCAAAGTTATCGCATGTCTGCTTTTTGCCCTTTTGATTTCTCTTAAAAGTATTGTCCTACTGCTGTTATACTCCATTATGGATTCCCTCGATCCCAACTGACTGTACCTATAATAAGTTTCTTTCTGTTTTTGACTGGAGCTTCAATTTCTGTACTCATCCAGCATTCTCTACACTTACCATTTCTGTCCTTCACACTGACGGGAACACACAGTCTCTCGACTCTCGTTATCTTATTTTTGAACACACAGAACTTTCAAACGATCCTTTTTGCCCGCAAATCGTTTTTCCCAGTCAGATTTTGCAATTGTTTGCATAATATGTTCAAAATTCGCCACATTCTAGATTAGAATTCCAAAGGTAATATAAGAATAAGAAGCATCTAAAACTATATTTTTTTAAAAAAACTAATAGTTAATGTTTAACAGGCTTAAAATTTAGGCGATGATATCCTGTTTCCTTGTGAAAGGCTCGACAGGATGAGTGGCCCCATCTCTCCCGCTGCAAAAGGCTCAAGAGGCTGAATGGCCTCCTCCTATTCCTCTGTTACATAATAGATAGACTGAATGGCCTCTTGCTGTTAGTATGCAGTAAGATTGATAGTTTAATGTCCGCCTTCAATCCATCATTAGCACATTATCCCATGGTATCCCATGGATAATGACCATCGATTCAACTGTATTTGATGTAGGCCCCAGCCCTTCTCCTATACATAAACACACACAATAAAACTACTCCAGGTATCATCTCAGTAGCAACTCGTACAGCTGTAACAATACTTCTCTGTATATTGACGATACATTTTGCAAAATAAGGCAACATTCCAGCGCTCCACTTCGTCCAGTGATAATAGGAAACATTGGGTTGAATGCTGTCTTCTTAACCCACTGTCACTGGCAGATGGGAACACAATTGATTCCCTGTGTTCCCAAACAGCAATCTAAATGCTCTGAATAATGTTTCAAGGTTATGAAAGAATTTAATAACACACTAATTAAAAGTTGGAGCAGCTTTACACAGAGACAATGTGTAATGAATATCGTTGCCCAGCGTTCTGGTCTGCAACAATTCCCCGAAGAAGTCATTTTATGCAGCTGGTGCGTTATTTTATCCCTGTCTCCTTGTATAAACTGAGTGGACCAGTTAGAAATATGCAGTCTTCTGACACTGTTTCTGTAAGCAAGGAAGAAAGATGAAAACGTTTCAAAGATTTATGGTCCATCCCATAGCAACCCTCAACTTTTCGGTCAGACTGTGTAAATGTTCCCTTTCATTGTGATATGAAAAGTGATATAAGGAAGGTGTTAACTGAAACTGTTTGTTTAGAGACTGTTAATAATTCAAGTCTCCACAGATTCTAATTAAGCCAGTGAAGGCTTTATATCTATAAATGATAAATGAGCTCCGTTCGATGTCTAATCAAATAGTATGAGAGGAAGCAACACCCACAGCACTAATAGGATTCAGCAACTCCGGAGAAATTCAGAGAAGAGATCAGAATATGAGAACATTCAACTGGAATTATCAAAAAACGG
>NW_025163991.1:0-1611 GCF_004010195.1 Chiloscyllium plagiosum
TGCTGTGCTCTTCCAGCACCACTCATCCAGAATAAGTGAACAGCAGTCCCAGTGTATAATATAGAGAACAGCAGTTCCTGTGTATCATATAGAGAACAGCGGTTCCCATGTAAAATATAGAGAACAGCAGTCCCCTATATATAAAGTAGAGAACAGCAGTTTCTGTGTAAAGTATAGAGAACAGCAGTCCCTGTGTCTAATATAGAGAAGAGCAGTTCCTGTGTATAATATAGAGAACAGCTGTCCCTGTGTATAATATAGAGAACAACAGTTCCTATGTCTAATACAAGTGAACAGCAGTCCCTGTGTACAATATACAAAACAGCAGTTCCTGTGTATAATATAGAAAACCGCTGTCCCTGTGCATAATATAGAGCAGCAGTTCCCATGTCTAATATAGAGATCAGCAGTATGTGTATAATATAGAGAAAAGCAGTTCCTATGTCTAATATAGAGAACAGCAGTGCCTGTGTATAATATAGAGAACAGCAGTTCCCATGTAAAATGTAGAGAACAGCTGTCCCTCTGCATAATATAGAGAACAGCAATCCCTGTGTATAATATAGAGACCAGCAGTTCCCATGTCTCATATGGAGAACAACATTCCGTGTGTCTAATATAGAGACAGCAGTTCCGATATCTAATATAGAGAACAGCAGTTCCTATGTCTGATATAGAGAACAGCAGTCCCTGTGTATAATATAGAGAACAGCAATTCCCATCTCTAATATAGAGAAGAGCAGTCCCTGTGCATAATATAGGCAACAGCAGTTCCTGTGTATAATGTGGAGAACAGCAGTTCCCATGTCTAATATAGAGAACTGCAGTTCAGGTGTATAATATAGAGAACAGCAGTTCCTGTGTATAATATAGAGAACAGCAGTTCCCATGTGTAATATAAAGAACAGCAGTTCCAGTGTATAATATAGAGAACAGCAGTTCCCATGTCTAATATCGAGAACAGTAGTTCCAGTGTATAATATAGAGAACAGCAGTTCCTGTGTCTAATATCGAGAACAGCAGTCCCTGTGTATAATATAGAGACCAGCAGTTCCCATGTCTAATAAAGAGAACAACAGTCCCTGTGAATAATGTAGAGAACTGCAGTCCCTGTGTATAATCCAGATAACAGCAGTACCTCACTATGAAACAGAGAATGGCAGAGGCTATGTTTAATATAGAGAAAGTGACACCCTGTGTATAATACAGAGAACAGATGTTCATGTGTATAATGTAGAGAACCGCAGCCCCTGTGTATAATAACGACTACAGCAGTCCCAGCGTACAACAGAGAGAACAGCAGCCCCTGTGGACAATAGAGAGAACAGCTGTCCCTGGGTATAATATAAAGAAAGCAATCCCTTTATAAAGAGTACAGCAGCCCATGTGTCTAATATAGAAAACAACAGTACCTGCGTACATTAGAGAACAACAGTCGCTGCGTATTATAGACAACAGCTGTCCCTGTGTATCATATAGAGAACAGCAGGGCCTGTGTATAATAGACAACAGCTGTCCTTGTGTATAATACAGAGAACAGCTGTCCATGTGACTCTAATGTACCTGTCTATGAAACAAAGAACGGCAGTTGCTGTGTTTAGTATAGAGAAA
>NW_025163992.1:0-1611 GCF_004010195.1 Chiloscyllium plagiosum
CCCTCGTGCTGAGAGGCAGCAGTGTTAACCACTGAACCACCGTACCGCCCCAACATCCAATTTGAACATACTTTCGTAAGTGTGGCATCTTTGAATATCCTCTTTGGCGAAAAAAAATGCCAGTGATGAAATGAATTTTGATTTCCCTTTGTTGTGAAGGTGTTGAGGTACTGTACTTTTAAGAGGTATTGGAAAAGCTAGCAAGGGCTGCCTGACATAGCACAAAGTGTTCTGGTCAAGGTGAAAATTTGTTCGACACAAAAAATGCAACAAATACAAAGTCAAATTCGGCCAATCAGTTTAAATTAGACCCCAAGAAAGCAAACTCAACTCAAATTTAATATTTTGATAATATTAAAGCCAATGATGTTTTGGGGTAAAAAAGCAGACATTTGAACAGTTCGTGGAGAACTGACACAGATCAGTAAATATAGACTGCTGAAGAGCTTTCTGAAAGGTACCTGTCTGTGGGGGGTGCGCATCAGAACATGAAGGCCGATTGGGAGAGAATCTAGAAAGGAGAGTCGGCAAAGCTGACTGGAAATGAAACACGATTATTTTCTTTTTGCAAATCTTATTTGGGATTTTTAATCGGATCAGTATTGCAGAGTGGGAGGAAAAGATAGATTTAAGAGTAAGCAGTAGGAAATAGTTGCTGGTTCTAATTTTCTCTGTTGGTCTTAAAGGTGTTAATTTTTACTTTCAGGAATGACGTCTGGGAATAGATCTTTGCCTCTCGAACGTTAATCGATTACAGCACGGTGTGAACCTTTTCTGTGTTGCTGCTTTAAATTTGCATTGTGGTGTTGCCCATGTCGTAAAACCTTGGAATGTTGTATGCTGTGACGTTGGGTTGCCTACAAATCATTCACAGAAGAATCAGAGACAATGGTGTGAGTTTAGACATTTTCTTCGTCATCATTGTGAATTTGTCACGCATGCAAAGAGAACTGATGACATTTCGTTGTTGGACTATTTGAAATAGTAATTGAAACTGGGAAATGGACGAGAGTTAGAAATAGTGAAATGGAAAGGGAGAGCCCGAGAGAGAGAGAGAAAAGTGTAGAATGAGACTGAGATGGAGAAAGTGGGAAGGCGGAATAACGCAGGAGGAGGCTGAGGCAGGGAGTATGAAAGATAAAATGGAGTGAGGCAATATTGCAGGAGACAAGAGTGTAAAAGAGATCGCGAAAAAGAGTGGCAGTTGAGGTGATGAAATATTGACTGTCATAAAAGGGTGAGATTGAGAAGTACAGAGTGGGAAAGAAGAGAGTATGAAAGACGCACTCGGTAAGGACTGTAAGAAAGAGCGTGGAAAAGTTAGGAGCGAGATTTTGGACAAAACTGAAAGCGAGAGTGGAGCTCTTTCATAATCAAAGCATTTAGTATTACTGTGTATCTGTCCCATGGGTCTTAAATTAATTGTGTGAGAGATGTGGTGTGTGATAACCATCATATGTAAGCCTGTGTGATAGTACGAATGTAAGATGTGCGATAAGGTTTGTATTTACAAGACGTTAATATGCTTTTCTGGGTATTTGAGACTGTAAATGTGTGGTAGACCTCATGCAGTATGGATGGGTGTTATGAATGAGTGATTGGGTGTGTGAC
>NW_025163993.1:0-1611 GCF_004010195.1 Chiloscyllium plagiosum
AACCCAGGGTGTGGATACGTAATCGGCGCTGGACAGAGTAGCTATTACAGAAACATGGCTGAGGGATGGATAGGACTGACAGCTTAATGTACCAGGTAAAGTGTATGAGGAGGTACAGAGATAGTGCAAAGAGTAGAGGGGAGTTTCATTTCTGATAAAGGGGAGTATCACAGCAGTGATCAGAGATAAAACAACTGATGCCTCATCCAGTGAGGCTTTGTAGGTGGAACTAAGACAAAAGAAGGGGCTGGTGACATTAATGAGGTTGTACTATAGGCCCCTAAATAGTTAACAGGAATTACAGGTTCAAAAATATATACAGAGATTGGGGAGACTTGCAGGAACATTCGGGTTGTCATAAAGCGTTTTTATTTTTGACAACACAGACTAGAACTGCCAGAGAATTAAGAGATTTGATCGGATGGAATCAAGTAAGTGCGTCAGGAAACTTTCGTCAAGCAGTATATCGAGGGTCCTAATCGGGAAGGGGCAAAATTTGATTAACTCTTAAGAACTAGGTCAGGACAGGTGAGTGAGGTGACAGTAGATATGCACTTTGGGACCAGTGACCATAATTCTATTAATTTTAAAATAGTTATGCAGTGGGGAAAAAAATTGGTCCACTGATTCAAGTTCTAAATTGGGGAAAGGTTAATTTTGATAGACTTAGACAGGATTTTGCAGGGGTTGATTAGAGTAGTCTGCTTGCAAGCAGAAGGACCTCCAACAAATGGGAGTTTAAGATCGATATTTCCTGTGAGTGTGAAAGGAAAGTTGACAGGAATGAGGAACCCTGATTGACAAGAAATGTATAAGCTTTGAACAAACAAAATGAGGAGGCCTGGCTCAGGTATCTGCAGTTGTAATGAAGGAAATCCCTGGAAGTACATAGGGGATATAGGAGTTTACTGAAGAAGGAAATCAGGAGGGCCAATAGGGGGTATGAATAACCTTGACTGAGAAGATCTGGGTGAATCCAAAGAGGCACTTTAAGTATATTAAAGGAAAAGCATTAACTAGAGAGAGAATAGGACCTCTCAAAGACCAAAGTGGACATGTATGTGTTGTACCGTAACAGATGGCTGATGTCCTCAACAAATATTTCTCTTCTATGTTTACAGTGGGGAAAGACATGAATACATGGGAATTTGAGGAAATTAGTGGTGGTGTCTTGGGGACAGTCCATATCACAGTAGAGGATGTATTGGATATACATTGAAGTTGGATGTATTGGATATACATTGAAGTTGGAGAAATCTCATGCCTTACCAGATATATCCAAGAACACTGCAAGGGGCTAGAGAAGAATTTCCGGGGGCCCTGGCTGATAATTTTGATCATCAGTTACCACAGGTCACTGTGAGTGTCTTTTTGTATGTGTCTGTGTATGTGTATGTTTCTGTGTATACAAACTGCATCTCAGTATAGATTGAATAATAAATATTAATGTACATATTTGTCCACACTGCTTGCCACGTATCTTTCCATCATTGCTTGAGTAAGTTTGCTTTGGTAAATTACTTTGCCAAATTAAAGATATCTACCTGACTTGTGCCTAGCAAAGAACCTGACCTAGAACGAGAACTACATCATTGGCCATATCACCAACGT
>NW_025163994.1:0-1611 GCF_004010195.1 Chiloscyllium plagiosum
GCCTGATTCTACCATTTAAAGGTGCCATTTATGGTGGCTCAGTGGCACAGTGGTTAGCACTGCTGCCTCACAGCGCCGGAGCCCCGGCTTCAATTCCCGCCTCGAGCAACTGTCTGTGTGGAGTTTGCACATTCTCCCCGTGTCTGTGTGGGTTTCCTCCGATTTCCTCTCACAGACCAAAGATGGGCAGGTTAGGTGAATTGGCCATGTTAAATTGCCGATAGTGTTAGGAAAAGGGGTAAATGTAGGGGAATTGGTCTAGGTGGGTTCCTCTTTGGAGGATCGGTGTGGACTTGTTGGGCCAAACGACTTGTTTCTACACTGTAAGAAATCTAATCATACCCTCATTCTCCCATTCTCTAATTTAACTCCACTGTGCACCAGGTCTTCCATTCCGTATTTCTCTGCAACAATTCTCCCATTTAGTAGTCCGCTGCCAGAATTCTCTGATCTTGGGACCCCTACATCATATCTCCAAATTACCGATCTTGCACATATCTTCCAGTGAGTAGTGAACAGCACCAACTCCCCCATTTCGAGGTACAGTGTATTGAATCTCGACCACTAATCCTTTGCAACATTTCTCCTATTTACTGATTCACTGCCCGTGTTCTCCCATTTGCTCCAATTCTCGAAGTTATCAGCACCCTGCACCAGGTCTTTCATTTACTGTTACCCCACACCAAATCTTCAATTCAGTGTTGCTTCGCACTATTTCCCTCAATTACTGATGTCCTGAACAAGTTCAGTGGCGCCTTACCCCAATCCTCATACTGACTGATGCTCTCGCCCAATTTAGGGCTGCACTACTCTAAATATCCCATAAGGTATTGTCCTGTCCCAATTCTCCCACTTAGTTGCAACACATCATAACTCACCCATTTAGCGCTAAACTGCACTAATTCACCCATTATCTGATGTCCTGTTGCAAATTCTCACATTTCGATAAGCGCTTTCGAAATTTATCCACTGTAGAGCTTACAGAATTCTTAAATGTAGGTGTGGACAAGTTGGACTGAAGGGTCTGTTTCCGTGCTGTACATCTCTAAGGCTGTAATTAGTGCTCCGCTTCCCTGCACCAATTCTCCCATTTACCAATCCTGCACAAATTCTGGAATTTCACCATCTCACCCATTGAGGTTATCCTGCCCCAGTCCTCCCACTTAGAATTTAATGGCACCTGCATAAATGCTCCAATTATTGTGGTCCTGCATCAATTCCTCCCATTTAGTTGTTGTTCGATACACATCTTCCACGTACGGGTGCCCTGCTGATTATTTTTTGTTTTCATTTCGTGATGCACTGAACTGAATGTCTAATTTATCAATGCTTGCAACATTTCTTCTTTTTATTAATTCCCTGCACCCTATTCCCCAATTTAGACATGCTCTGCTCCAATTTTCCAATATATTGGCACTCCCACCAATTTTCTAATGTAACGGCACTGTGCAGCAGATCTCCCATTTATTGTTTCCACCAAATCTCCCATTTACTCATATCCCTGTACTAATTCTCCCATTTACTGATGCCCAAGCCCGATTCTACCATTTAAGGGTGCGCTACTCTAATTCTCCCATTTGCTGTTGCCATGAACCAATTCTCTAATTTAGC
>NW_025163995.1:0-1611 GCF_004010195.1 Chiloscyllium plagiosum
AGAAAGCCATCTGAAATGCATATGAGCTTGTGCGAGAAGCCGACAGACAGCGTTTCAGGAATCTAAAAAAGGGTCACTGGTTAAACGCACATTGAGTTTGAAAGAATCAAACAAAGTAATTTTGAATAGTGGATAAGGGTATTAAAAACAGAGCAAAGCTATGACACTGTTAGAGAGATTCTTATTTTGGAGCAGTTCAACAATTCACTTCCTGCAATCGTGAGAACTCGTGTGGAAGAGCAGAGTTACAACGGCAAGATTAGAAACTGAAATGGCTGATGATGATGATTTGGTTCAGAAATCAAAGTTTGGTTTCTGTGAGGCATGGAGAAGAATGTGCGAGATCTTAAAATATATACCTGTGAAAGTACGCTTTACTGGCATAGGCCAGGAGTAGCAGGGAAAGAGGTTACATCATTAAGAGGTAGAGAAGCATGTAATTCTTTTATGCTGAGACATGAGGAGCTATGTCATTCAGAAGGACTGTTGGAGAGATGAGAAGTGCTCCGTTATGTAACGTGTAGTTCGAGTGTCCGTTGGAAACACCAATAGATTTATTTCACAATGGGAAGGAGGCCTTGAGCTTCGTGTTGGTGTTACAACATTTCAGCATTTCAATTGCGAATAACATACATGAGCCAAATCTTTATCACTGATCGTGAACCCTTGCAATTTTGGAGACGTTTAGGGAGAGAAAGACCAGTCTGTTTCGATTGAGCTTATTATTGTCGCCATTCAGTTTGAAATTATACAGGTGACAGGGCGAGAATACCGAAATTTTGACACATTCTGGAGACTTGGATGAAGAAAGACAAAGGCATTCTGTGGCAAGAGTAAAATGATTGAAATCGAATCGAGTTGTGAACATTTGTATGCTCAGAGTCAATGTTTTATATATATTGATCGATTATTTTATTAAAGGTGGAGTCGTGAGGATACTGTCACTGTGAAAAGGTTATTTTCTCTTGGATTTTTTTTGAATAGAGGTTTTAAATGCAGAGGTGCAGAACTGCTGTCTGAAAACAGTTAAAGCAAATAACTGAGAAAGCCTTTAGGTTTCATTAAAGCGGTGGTAATAATGGAAGGGCAGAGGCCAGCTCTCCCAGACCAGGTTATCTCATTTTGTTTTTAGCTGCAGCATTCAGAAGCTGCTGGGGATCCCAGAAGGGTTGGAAGTTTCAATACATGATCCCCAGCTGCTTTTCTCTCTGAGATCTCTGTTGATGTTGTTTCCTCCTCGATTGGAAAACTGCTGTAAGGATCTGTATTTGAGTATATCTTTGTGCCAAGCGGTGTAAACCAAGTAGGTATGGTATCTATTGTTTGTAAGTGTTCCAACATATAAGCTATCCCGAAATTTTCTTTTCTTTGATTGTATTTTAACTAAAGCATTTGAATAGATTGTATTTTGCTTAATGTCGAGTGGTTTGACCAGTCGCAACATATCTGTAAGGCACACTTCACATCTATATTCAAAATAAGGAAAGGTTTGGATCTAAACGGCCTTCTTAACATATTTTGGGGGGATCTGGACTGATCCACAACACTTGTACCGAGGGGTTTCTGACTGGCTCCTGGAATTGAAAAGTTAGTGGAGGTTCTGTGGATGGT
>NW_025163996.1:0-1611 GCF_004010195.1 Chiloscyllium plagiosum
AACTAGTTTGAATCTTTTTCTCTAATGCTTTTAGTGAACTTTTTGTATCAATGTGGAATCATAGTTACTTCTGCATCTCTATGTATGATTATCTGAAGGATCTTAACGATAACTTACACTTAATATTGTGTCTGATTGATGAAATAATTCAAGAGAAACAACAAATTAGTGTGAAATTTTCTTCTTATGTAAATGACTGCAGCTGCAAATTCCATCCCAGCTAGTAGCCTTCATTACACAGACTTGTTATTTACCATGTTGGAGACTACATTAAAAAGACATTTTCAAAGCTCCCTATCTACTGTCAGCCATGTTTTTCAGAGCTAGAGGGGCAACATTTAGTCATTTTGTGCTGCTCAATTATGGGCAACCTTAACAAATACAAAAGTAGCATAGCATTAGGGAGACTGAAAAATGTTTCAATACAGAAGATTTTGGGTCTCCTCATGCATGAGCACGATCAGAAATATAAGTTTGTGTTGGGGAACAACAAGGAAACAAGCTCCAGGTATCCCAGTCAACCCCTAGAACACCACGACCAATAACGATTTTCCATCACCATCAAATTACGAAGTTTCTAAGATTCCTTTGAATGTAAACCAGGTGGAAATGTTGATGCCAAATGTAGCACATGTACATTCGTCTTTGAGACAGGGAGCATACCAGGGTTAATGGTGATCAGAGTGAATTATTCGAGCAATCCTGGCATATACTAATCCCCAGCTGGTGACCATCATAGCACCCAATCCACCTTCAACAGGATTGACACAGTACTCTTTCAGGTATAGGAAGATGAAACGCAGAGGTTTTCCAGAACACTCATTGAAACGGACCAGCAATCTGCAACGATTGAAGTGAAAATTATAGCGTGGGCATGCAATAAAAATCTGACGATGTCATAAGGCTCCAGTTTGAGATGAAAACCGGCTATAAACCATTGGTCACTCTGCTGAACACAAAATAGTAACAGTTAAGACGCCACCCTGGAATTTAAGAGCTCAGATTTAGCCTGATACGTTATGGCTTAGCCATTGAATCCATGCAGGATACCATTCAGGATAACGGAGTGAAAACAGATTTCGCCTTCACTTAGGAGGCCGAAGTCTAAATCTCAGAAGTCAGAAAAGATTTACCACCGCCAGAAAGGAATCTAGATGTATCAGGAAGCTCAAAATTGTGATGAAGAATGTGTCTTAAATATCTAATGAAGCTGTTCAGGAAATTTAATCAATATTTCCCCCTTGTGCCAGGACTTGGACCAATGTCGACACCTCACTCTCATCAATGACTTTCTAGTATTTGAAGGGTGATTGGTGATACTAGGAGCAAAAATACCTGAAATTCTTCAGACAATTCACCTGGATCATTTCGTCATTAGAAAGTGCCATTCAAGTGTGTCACTGTCAATATGGTGGCCAGAGGTTTCTTAAGATTCAACTAAATAGTCGTTGTTTTTAATTGAAAAGGGCTAGGAATCAAACAGCAGCATTTTGGAGACTAATTGCACTTAGATACCATGCAGACGAACAAAAGCAAAGGTCATATCGAGTGTAAGTCTGCACTCGCAAAATACCCACGAGGTTGTGGATTCAATTGAAGGTTTCAGCCTTC
>NW_025163997.1:0-1611 GCF_004010195.1 Chiloscyllium plagiosum
ACTACGACCAGTTTACATGGAGAATACATCTCTACATTAAACAGCCTCGAGGCAAACTTTCCTTCCTTCCACTTAAAGTTCAAGACCCCTCAAAACTAAATTCCCCAGGTAAGTTTGGAAGAATTTCTTCCAGGTGTTCACTAATCATTTCTATGAGCACTTTGTTAAAGTTTGAATATTGCGAGTTTTGAAAATTAGTGATTCTGAGCGAAATCACAGATCGAAAAACAGAATGTGGGAATTTAGACAGAGTTTATTTTTGCACATAGACGATATGTCTGCACAACAGCATATGACACGACAGCAGTGAAGATCTTTTGACGTCATTCTCAAACGTGCCTGCCACACGCCAGATGAAAAGCTGAATACTTCTCTGGAAAAACTGCCGAGCAATGCGGGAGAATGGCACAACGCGTGCGTGTTGGGACCATAACCCAAAAGAGAAACCATTGTCTCCTATTCACTCAATGTCGTCTTTAGCAGCTTTCCCGTATAACCGCGCACTGTTGTGCACCTCGCCTTCTCATCTGCTTCCCAAAAAACTTCGACGTAAATATTTCACATTGATACACAGGCCCAGTTAATATTTGCTTGTCGGCGATATGTCTGCCGGTGCATGATGGGAGCATAACCCAGAAGGGAAACCATCTTTCCTATTCACTCAATGTCGTCTTTAGCAGCCTTCCCGTATAACCTCTGAGTGGTCTCCTGTTCTCTGTATCCTATGTTGAGGAAGGCAATGCGTGTCAGTGGCCACTCGGTTGTCAGAGATAAGTTTCGAAACAGTGGACGGGACAAACAGCAGCAGGGAGACAGAATGAGAAGCAGCTGTTCTGGAAACTCTTCGTCACTTGCAATTCTGAGAGCAATGTCAAATGTATTTCACACTAAGCAAGTCTCAGCTGGCTCAAGAGGTGTGTGGTGGGTGGGGCAATAGCCGCTGTTTGGCTTGTTGGTCGAGGCGCGTGACTCTCAGGTAGAGTCTTTAACTGTGCAGACTTGTGCGTGGTCCTGGATTCAAATCCCAGACGAGGCTGTGTCTCTTAACTTGATTTGTGCAAGTTAAGAGACGCACAACTTTCTCAAAAAGTACCTTCGTGAAACGAGGTTGGGCTGCCTGGAGTACGAATGGGGCAGAAAACAGGGAAGTGAAATGGTTGGAGATCGCGTTGAACAGGTTGACGTAAGTGGTGCGGTGTTTGAGGAATGTCAGCAATAAAGGCAGATTGAAAAATTGGGCGAGCTCTCCTCGGAGAACCGAAATTTTCCAAGTCAGTAGGGGCCTAGAAACAGGAAATAATGCTGTGAAAATGCTCCCATGCCTGAAAGGATCTATAGTGATTCGGCAGAGCTTTAAAGTCACGAGGACGAGCGAATGTAGTAGACGAGGTTGCGGCAAATGTGCAGGTAAAGTGCTGCTTCACCTGCAAGGTATGTTCAAGCCTGGAAGGGAGGGAGCAGGTAAATTGTGCTTCTGAGTGAAATCACGGTTCGTAAAAAGAGAATGTGGCAATTCAGACAGAGTTGATATTTGCTTGCCGGCGATATGTCTGCCGGTGCGTGATGGCAGCATAACGCAGAAGGGAAACCATCTTTCCTATTCACTCAATG
>NW_025163998.1:0-1611 GCF_004010195.1 Chiloscyllium plagiosum
GATTTAACACACTCTATACACTGAAAATTAGGTAGCTACAGAGATTGTGGATGGATTGCTGTTAACTTTCTACAATATCCTGCGATGGGTATTAGCATTGAGATGGGCATATTTAAAATTGGGAGGAGATGAGGAATAGATGGCGAGATGTTACTTATTATAATTTTCCTCAATGGAAAAAAAACGTACAGTACATTATAAAGGATATGATAGAATAGCATTTCAGTGGCTCTGTATCGAGCACTATGGCCTGACTAACCCTATCAGACCACCAAGAACCCCGGTTCGATTTCAGCCTTTGATGATTTCAGTCTTTGGTGACTGTCTGTGTGGAGTTTGCACGTTCTCCCTGACTAAGAGAGGGTTTCTGCCAGGTATTTCAGTTTCCTTCTTCCAGCCATTTCAAAATCAGTGATAATATTGCATTTCGGACCAAACTGCTAAGTACATCTGCTTGTTAACTTTAAGAAAATCCTGAACAAGGTCTCCTAAGCCCCTTTGGTGTTAACGAGTTGGGACTTGATGCAGCTCAGGAATTGAATTTATCAGTATGCAATATAATTGGCGAAGTAAAAATATCAAGATTTCAACTAACAAATTGATTATTTCTTCCGCCTTTCAAGCTTTTATTGTTTATCATATTTGAGCTATAGAGAGAGAGGCTGAATTGGCTGGGCATGTTTTCCCTGGAGCATCAGCGACTGAGGTGTGACCTCATAGCAGTTTATAAAATCATTACGGGGGATGGATAAGGTAAGTAGACAAGGTCTTGTCCCGGGGTGGAGAAGGCCAGAACTAGAGGAATTAGGTTCAAGGTGAGATGGGAAAAATTTTAAAGGGGCCTACAGAGCAACTTTTTCATGAAACGGTGTGGTATGTACAGAATGAGCTGGCAGAGGAAGTAGTGGAGACTGGTATGATTACAACATTTAAGAGGCATTTGGATGGGTATATGCATAGGAAGGGTTCAGAGGAATATGGGCCAAGTGTTGGCAAATGGGTCTAGATTAGATTAGGATGTCTGGTAACCATGGATGAGATGGGCAGCAGGGTCTATTTCCATGCTGTACATTTCTGATTGTCTGACTTTACAACGCGTGTCTCCCAAGTCCTTCATTGTTTCCCTTTTTGTTATAGTTCAGGAAGCCCATTGTTCTCTTTCCAAATTTCATTCCAGACTGGGTGATTGCATGCATCTGTGCTATGCATAACCAGGGTTCTTTTTGGACACTAACCAGTTGGTATGTATTGGGATTGGAGTGGGAGCAGAGAGGCGTAGGTGTACTGGCAATTCAGAAGCTGATTTTAATTGTAATGTTTCAAATGATGAGTGCAATGACTATCTGATTAATAAATAAATGAACTTAACCTAAGATTCCAGTTTCATCCAGTAAAGTAGCATCACTGTAATATAAAGAGAGCGATGAACTAGTTGTGTCATCCATAGACGGGTCAAGCAATAACCTTTCACCAAGTACATTGATATAGTCCTATTGACAATCACTGCTCCACTGGCAAGACAAAGAGACTGGACGTGGCGACACTGTGGCATTTATTGGGAAGAAGGTTGACCAGGATATACACAACATTCCATATTCCATCCTGAGGAAT
>NW_025163999.1:0-1611 GCF_004010195.1 Chiloscyllium plagiosum
AATGTCGAGTAGTTTGACCAGTCACAATATATCGAGAAAGCACACTTCCCATCTATATTCAAAATAAGGAAAGGTTTGGGTCTAAGCGGCCTTCTTAAAATATTTTGCGGGGATCTGGTCTGGTCCACAACACTTGTAGCCGATGGGTTTCTGACTGACTCCTGTTATTAAACATTAGTGGAGTAGCAGGGGATGGTTTGCTGGAAGTTGTGCTGTAAGCTGCCTCAGACATTCAGGGAAACCTGAGGATTTGGTGACCCAACTCTGGATGAAGCATGGGGACTGTATTAACAGCATCTGAGCCTGCAACATGAATAACAAATGAAGCAGAGGCTGCAAAGAGGGGAAGCTCTGAAACCACATAGTGAGTGTATGTGGAGAAAGGGATCTGCTGTATCCACCCCAAGTATTCCAGGAACAGCTTCCCAAGCTACATTTCACCCAGGAGCAGATAGTGAGGGGACCCTGACTGAACAAGGAGCTGGTCACAGAGCGGTGTCACCTCCTTCAACACGGCCTGCAGCTTCACACCAGGGGGAGGGTGGTGCTGCCGGTGGCTGTGAGGGTCACTGTTTCATTCAGCTTCTAAGATCCATAACTTTACAGGTAGAACTAGGTGACATATCCATCATTTCCCAGTATCTCAACATCAATGTCACCATTCGGTGATGGACGATATCTATGGTGGATGAGGTAAATACATTGTTTCTCCCTCAGCAGGGAGCTGCCGGGTGTATCCAGTATAGTGGTATTCCCGATGGTGGGCATGGCATCTGCAGGGTATCCATGTCAATGGGGAGAGGTGAAGGAACTGAAGGAGCTCTCTCTCTCTCTCTATTAATGCTACAGTGTGCCCATGCACAGTACATCATGTTGGTGAATACCCACTGTCCTGGCAGCAGTCACGGCCTCTTCGTTCAGAAGCAGTCAGCCATTCCCATCGTCATCGGGTCTCCACGTAGAAAGAAATGAATATATCTTGGATAAAGGCCGGCCCTTGATGCACGTTTCAAAACACCATCCCCACCACCAATCAACCACATTAAAGTATTCCATGTGTACGGAGAGCAAAAGGGTCACTTGGAGTGTCTAGGAGTAGATGATCAGGGATGGAGCAAAACCTGGCATGTCTGAACGGATCTGAGTGAACCCCCTAGTACACAGTGTCAATAAATCCTAAAATCCCTCTCCATTTCAGTAACATATTGCTTTCCATTATTCCTGTAAACGAAATGACAGATTATATCATGTTAAATTCCACCTGCCAAACAATTGTCTATTGCCTTTAACTCTCTGAATCTATTTTCAGACTCTCCACCCTCTCTTGATAATTTAATCTCTTGCTTATCCCAACGACATCACCAAACTCAGCATCTGTATATCTTTTCCATCCCCCTGATCATTAATATAGATTGTAAATAGTTGAGAACCAAGTACTGGTTACTCCGTGACCCTACTGGTTACGTTCTCTCCAAATGATTGAGACTGATTTATCCTGAGTGCCTGCTTCCTGTATGATATCCAGTCCTCCCCCATTCCTGTGCAACACAGTCGAAGGGTTGAAAAAGAACAAGGAGGATCTGTGAGGAATCCAACCCCTCGATGAGGCTG
>NW_025164000.1:0-1611 GCF_004010195.1 Chiloscyllium plagiosum
TGTATTTCTGGGATGCTGCTTCACTGGAACAGTGCGAATAGCAGTTAAATCACACGTTATTTTGCGAATGCCTCTTTGTTTGCATTTGAACTGCAGTATAAGTTTACAGCCCAGTAGTTTAACCAATCAAATCACATCTGGGACGCAGTACCTGACATATCCAGAGACTGACTCCTTGAAATGTTTTGAGGGGGTTTCATCTGGTTCATAACAAACGTTTTCAACTCGGCCTAACATTCTCTAAGAATTGTACTAATCCAGTCAAGTCTCCCTAATTCTGCATTCACTTTGTTGTTGTGTCATTTACTTTCAGTTCAATAATTAAACTCGAGAGTGTGGTGCTGGAAAAGTACAGCAGGTCAGGCAGCATCCGAGGAGCAGGAGAGTCGACGTTTCAGGCCTAAGACCTTCATGAGGTCTGAAACATCGATCCTCCTGCTCCTCGGATGCTGCCTGATCTGCTGTACTTTTCCAACACCACACTCTCGACTCTGAGCTCCAACATCTGCAGTCCTCACCTTCTCCTATTCAGTCATCAAACAGCCTGATTAACAAACCATACAATATGTCGAGAACTCTGAAACACTTTAACCTCTCACCTCTCCCTGGAGTTGGAAACTAGATTCTGCTCCTGTTCAGCGTGGCACAGTGTCTCAGTGGTCAGCACCTGCTGCCTCACAGTGTTCGGGACCCGGGTTCGATTCCAGCCTCAGGTAACGGTGTGGAGTTCGCACGTTCTCCCCGTGTTTGTGTGGTTTTCCTCTGGGTCCTCCGGTTTCCTCCCACAATCCAAAGGTGTGCAGCTTAGGTGAATCGGCCATGCTAAATTGCCCATCGTGTCCAGAGATGTGCAGGCGAGCTGGATTAACCACGGAAATCAGGATTATCGGGAAATGCTGGGGGGAATGGGTCTGGGTTGGATCCTTTTCGGAGGGTCAGTGTGAACTGGGATGGACCAAATGACGTGCATCCACACCATAGAGATTCTGAGAAAATAAGCATTGAAGAAATGGCTTCGAAAATGGTGACCTAATCTGAGCTCAGTTTTTCTTGATCTGGCAAACAGACTATAATTTCAAAAAGGATTGCTGGGACAGTGTCAGTTCACTGTTTGCTACACACACTAATATAACCTCACTGTCTCATCTTCATACTTGTATCTGAAAGTGCTGCCAACTTCTGGGTGAAATATTTCAGTCCTGCGTGATTCCACCAGACCGCAGAAATGTTCCAAATCTAACAGGCGTTCGACAAATTAAAAGGAAGGTGAGTGGATGAAGGAGGGTGGAGTAGAAAATGGGACCATAGATCAACACTGGGGGAAACATTAATGCAGCACAGCTCACAATTCCTCTGCATCCAAATAAACAGGTTCTCAATAAATCCCTTTTCGAGCAATGATAACGAAAAATTTGTAAATATGAGGAGCATGCAATTTGTAAATGCTCTCAACGGGCTGTGTCACAGGGTATTCATATCAGACAGGGAAAGGTCATTCTAAAAGTCACGGTTATCATTTGAATGTGATGAATTGAACGAAAACCACCCATGGTGCAGCTCCAAAGATTGGAGAAATTTAACTTCTGGGCACTGTATGTCCAGTCAATAACT
>NW_025164001.1:0-1611 GCF_004010195.1 Chiloscyllium plagiosum
AACAATTAAAAGGGACCTAAGGAGCAACGTTTTAATGCAGTGGGTTGTGTATGTTTGGAATGAACTGTCACAGGACGTGGTGGAGGCGGGTAAAATTACAACAATTAAAAGGCATTTGGATAAGTACATGACTACAAACAGTTTAGAGCGATATTGGCAAAATGCTGGTAAGTGTCACTAGATTGTTTTAGGATATCTGTTCAGCAGGGATCAGTTGGATAGAAGGGTTTATTTCAATGTTATACATCTCCATGACTCTCTAACTCTGTCTGAGCTCACACCAAAATTCTGTTTATGCATACTATTGCAAAATTCTGTTGAAATGTCTTATTTTCAGCATACTGAAACCTGTGAACACATCCTTCGACAATGCTCTCTCCCAATGTCTCTCCCGCTGTCTACTTTCCTAACCCTCATATCTGTTGTTAATCGAATTGACATTCAGTTTTAATATAAATAACTGTCCTGTAGCATTCCATGGCCTTTAGTGATGCTTACCCTAGTGATTCCACTATTACGAAGCTGAGAAAAGTTTATATTTTAAAGGCATAGCTTGCGGTTTCTTTGTTCTACACGGTGCTTCATATTGGACAGTGGGATTTCAGCAGCTTTCAGACACGTCTTTGTAACTTGTGCTGAGCCTATTTACTGAAAGCCCGTGATAACCACTCTTTGCTGATCATTTGCTTTGTTGCATGAGGAATCCCTTTGATTCAGGCCAGGATTCTAACTTGTCATTCAGTGACATCTAATTTAATTCGGTTATTGTAAACTTACTAGAAATGCTGAGGATTGTTTCCGTGGAAGTTGTGTTTTAAACTGCTGTGTACATTCAAGAAGCTTAGAATATTTGGTGACCCACTCTGGAGAAGTTATAAAGTAATGAGGTTGAAAGCATGAAGTTGAAAGAATACCTTTAATAGCAAGTTGAAAAGCTGTCATGTAGCTGACTGCAGGCACAAAGTGTCCTGAACAATTTGAAAATGAAACATTTTAGCTGTTGCTAAAGAAACCTTGTTGCCTTTTTATTTTCACAGCATTTCGAATTCAACCAACCTGTTTAAATTATGCCCCAATAATGCGCCAATGCTCTAAAAAGCAATCGAATTTGAATTTTACTCTTTTGACAGTATTAAACAAATGAGACGATACAGTGTTTTGGGGTATAAACGCCAACATTATCGACAGTTAGCAATAAAAAGAGCACCTTCTGCCATTGAACGACTGGAAATCTCTCTAAAAGGAACCTTTTTACCCATATATAAAAAAATCTGTCGCAGAAGGCCGAAGACGACCCGGGGCCTGCAGAGGAGGATTAACACTGCTAGCTGGTTTTGAAAATTATAGGCTGTAAATTTAATAGGGGCTATATTGGATCAGTATATTGTTACAGAGTAGAAGTTAGCTAAATACTTAATACAAAGGAGGTTCGGAGTTGGAATATTTTGTTATTTAATGATCACTTTTGGAGTTAAAGAATAGCATTTTAAGTTTTTTCGTTAAGCAGTTATATTTTGATTCGTTCTCTGTCACCCACGCTTTAACAGATTACGAGGCAAGATGAGCTTTGCTGTATGTGTGGTTTAATTAGCAGAAGCTTTTACCGCCGTG
>NW_025164002.1:0-1611 GCF_004010195.1 Chiloscyllium plagiosum
CGGGAGTCTGAGAACACACTGAGACCGGGAATCCGAGACCACACTGAGACCAGAAGTCTGAGTCCACACTGAGACCGGGAGTCAGAGACCACACTGAGACCGGGAGTCCGAGTCCACACTGAGACCAGTAGTCTGAGACCACACTGAGACCAGCAGTCCAAGACAACACTGAGACTGGGAGTAAGAGATCACACTGAGACCGGAGTCCGAGTCCACACTGAGACTGGGAGTCCGGTGTCCACACTGAGACCGGGAGTCTGAGTCCACACTGAGACCGGGCGTCCGAGTCCACGCTGAGACCGGGAATCCGAGTCCAAACTGAGACCGGGTGTCCGAGACCACACTATGATCGGGATTCCGAGTCCACACTGAGACCGGGAGCCAGAGACCACACTGCGACTGGGAGACAGAGTCCAAATTGAGATCGGGAGTCGGAGTCCACACTGTGATCCGGAGTCCGAGTCCACACTGAGACCGGAAGTCAGAGTGCACACTGAGACCAGTAGTCTGAGACCACACTGAGACCAGCAGTCCAAGACAACACTGAGACCGGGAGTAAGAGATCACACTGAGACCGGAGTCCGAGTCCACACTGAGACTGGGAGTCCGGTGTCCACACTGAGACCGGGCGTCCGTGTCCACACTGAGACCGGGAGTCTGAGTCCACACTGAGACCGGGAGTCTGAGTCCACACTGAGACCGGGAGTCCAATTGCACACTGAGGCCGGGGGTTCAAGTGCACACTGAGACCGGGAGTCTGAGTCCATACTGAGACCGGGAATCCGAATCCACACTGAGACCGGGATTCAGAGACCACACTGAGACCGGAAATCGGAGTCCACACTGAGACCGGGAAACCGAGTTCACACTGAGACCGGGGGATCGAGTCCACACTGAGACCAGGGGATCGAGTGCACACTGAGACCGATAGTCTGAGACCACACAGAGACCGGGGGTACGAGACCAGACCGAGACCGGGAGTCCGAGTCCACACTGAGACCGGGTGTACGAGTCCAACCTGAGACGGGAGTCCGATTCCACCCTGAGACCGGTAGTCCGAGACCACACTGAGACCTGCATTCCAAGACCACACTGATGCCGCGGGTCCGAGTCCACACTGAGACCGGGGGTCTGAGTACACACTACGGCTGGGAGTCCGAGTCCACACTGAGACCGGGGGTCTGAGTACACACTACGGCTGGGAGTCCGAGTCCACACTGAGACCGGGAGTCCGAGTCCACTCTGAGACCCTGAGTCTGAGTCCACACTGAGGCCGGGAGTCCGAGTCCACACTGAGACCAGCAGTCCGAGTCCACACTGAGACCGGGAGTCTGTGTCCACACTGAGACCGGGAGACTGTGTCCACACTGAGACCGGAGGACAGAAACCACACTGACAGCGGGATTCTGATTCCACACTAAGACCGGAAGTTTGAGTCCACACTGAGACCGGGAGTCCGAGTCCACCCTGAGACCGGGTATCCAGGTCCATACTGAGGCCGGGAGTCCGAGTCCATACTGAGACCGGGAGTCCGAGTCCATTCTGAGACCGGGAGTCCGAGTCCACACAGAGACCGGAAGTCAGAGTTCACACTGAGACCGGGAGTCCGAG
>NW_025164003.1:0-1611 GCF_004010195.1 Chiloscyllium plagiosum
TCCCCATGCACTTCAGGTTTCTGAATTTTCTCCCCATTTAGGAAATAGGCTATGCCTCTATTCTTCATGCCAAACAGCATGACCTCACACTTTCAGACATTGGAATGCATCTGCCAACCTCTTTACCTGGCCAATCCCTTCTTCAGCCTCTCCGCCTCTTCTCTCCGACTGACCCTTTACATATCTTTGTTTCGTCTGCAAACTTAGCCAGAGTGCCCTCAGTTCCATCATCTAGATTGTTAACGTATAATTTAAAAAGTTCTGATACCAACACTGTGCCTTGCAGACCATCACTTGTCACCAGCTGCCATCCTGAGAAGGACAATTCTATCCCCACTCTCTGCTTTCTGTCAGACAGACAAGCTTCTGTTCATGCCACTACCTTGCCTCGAACACCACAGACCCTTATCATACTCAATAAACTCCTGTGTGACACCTTGCCAAAGGCCTTCTTGATGTCCAGGTGGATAACATCCATTGGCTGTACTTGATCGAGCCTGCTCATTTCCTCTTCAAAGATTTCCAACAAATTTGTCAGGCATGACCTTCCCTTGATGGAACCATGCTGACTTTGCCCTATTTTACCAAACACTTCCAAGTATTCAGAAATCTCATCGTTCACAAGGGATTCCAGGATCTTACACACGACAAAGGTTAAGCATTTTTTATGTCTTTTCTTCCTTACTCCCTGGGTAAAAACAGATGTCACATTAGTGGGTTTCCAATGCTCTGGGATCGTTACTTTCTCGAGCGTTTCCTGAAAAATCACCATCATCGCCTCAACTAACTCATCAGCTATCTCCCTTATAACACAGGGATTTAATCCCTCTGGTTCAGGTTATTTAACCAACTTTAAACCATTCAGCATTTTCCTAGCATGTTCTCCATGATGGTGGTCACCATACTCAGCTCTAGCCCCTCACTCTCCTGAATGTTTGAGATATTATTCGTGTCTTCCACCATGAAACTGATGCAAAGTAATTATCCAATTCCTCGGCCATTTTCTTGGTCCCCACTACTATCTCTCCAGTGTCATTTTCCAGCAATCCAACGCTCTCTTTTGCCTCTCTTTTGTACTTTATATATCGAAAGAAATTCTCACAAGCTTCCTTTATATTCCTGGCGAGCTTACCCCCATATTTAATAATTTCCCTCCTTATTTTATTTTGTTTGCCTTCTGTTTTGTTTTTCTAAGTTTCCCAACCCTCTGGTTTCCCACTGCACTTTGCCACATTATATCCTTTCGCTTTTGCTTTACTGCTATACCTGACTTCCCTCGTCAGTCCTGGTTACCTCATTCTCCATGTACAATGCCTCTTTTTACTCGGGGTAAATCTCTGCTGCATCCTGAATTACTCCAAAATTCTACTGCCATTGCTCCTCCACTCTCTTTCCTGCTGGGTCCTTCTAGTAGTCAATTCGACCCGGCTCCACTCTCATGCCTCTGTAATAGCCTTTATTCAGCTTTAATACCGTTAACTCTGATTCTAATTTTGCCATCTGAAATTGCAGATAAAATTCAATCATATTATGATCACTGCCTCCTTTGAGTTCCTTCACCTTAACCTCCCTTATCTAGTCTGCCTGCACAAGCTGCTCCAAAAAACCAAC
>NW_025164004.1:0-1611 GCF_004010195.1 Chiloscyllium plagiosum
CGCCAAGATAGAAGGTTTGATCTGGAGGGAGGGGATTTGTGGAAACAGTGAAATCCACATTGGTTGCAGGGCCCCAAGGTGGAATATGAGGTGTTCATCCTCCAGGTATTACGTGGTTAGGACTTAGTGGTGGAGGACGAAGCCCAGCTCCTGCATATCCTGGGTGGAGTGAGAGGGGAAGTTAAAATGTTCAGCCATGGGGTGGTGGAGTTGGTTGGTCTGGGTGTCCCAGAGATGGTCTCTGAAATGATCTGCAAGTTGGCGTCCTGTCTCCCCGATGTAGAGGAGATCATATTGGGAACAACGGACACAGTAGATGACGTGTGGAAGTGCATGGAAATCTCTGTCGGATGTGGAAGGAACCTTCGGGGCCTTGGATGGAGGTGGGCAGGGAAGTGTGGGCACATGTTTTGCACTTCTTATGGTGGCACAGGAAGGTGCCGGGAGTGGAGGGTGGGTTGGTGGGCGGCATGGACCTAACAAGGGAGTCATGGAGTGAATACAGATATGGTGGGGAGGGAAATATATCTCTGGTGGTTTGTTTGTAAGTGGTGGAGATGGAAGAGGATGATGCGATGTATCCAGAGGGTGGTGGGGTGGAAAGTGAGGGCCGGGGGATTCTGTCCTTGTTGCGTTTGGAGGGGTGGGGTTCAAGGTTGGAGGAGATACGCTGGAGGGCACCGTCGACCATATGGGGAGGGAAATTGTAATATTTGAAGAAGGAGGTCATCTGGGATGTTCTATGGCGAAACTGATCCTTCTTGGAGCAGATGAAGCAAAGGCAAGGAATTGGGAATAAGGGATAGCGTTTTTCAGGAGGCAGGGTGGGAGGAGGTGTAGTCCATATCGCTATGCAGATTTACCTGCTCCTCAGATGCTGCCTGACTGGCTGTGCTTTTCCAGCACCACACTCTTCGATTCTGATCTCCAGCATCTGCAGTCCTCACTTTCTCCTTGATGTACTTTATGCCCCTATTAATAAAGCCGCGGGTACTATGCACTTTATTACTTCTGTCAACCTGCCCTGCCACTTTCGATGATCTGCACATATACACCCAGGTCCCTTGGCTCCTGTTCCTGTTCAGAATGATACATCCTGTTTATTATTGCCTTTCAATGCTTTTCTCTTCAGGTGGGCTTGAGTGTGCAGTAGATACACTAACTGTTGAAATAGCTGTTGCACTCAAGAACACATGTGGTTACCACAGAGCTCTCTCAGAGTTGGAATTTTGGCACGAGCAGGTAGATTCCCCTCACTTGCCAACTAAGTGGAGGTGGCCTGTCGATGCCAGTCATGCAGGGTTTAAAAGGATGTTGTGACCATGGTGAGGGAAGAAAGCAGCACCTGTCCCACTATGTGACTTTCTGAGCAAGCTTTCCCTCCGGCATTTGGGTCTCCGCTTTTAAGATCTCTCTATTCTTAGCAATCAGTTTCCTACCTTACTAAATTCACCCAAACAAGTGAAACACTGAAAATTGATTAGATTCCCGACAGTGTGGAAACAGGCCCTTTGGTCCAACCAGTCCACGCCGACCCTCCGAAGATCAACCCATCCAGACCCATCTCCCTCTGACTAATGCACCTAACACTATAGGCAATTTAGCATGGCC
>NW_025164005.1:0-1611 GCF_004010195.1 Chiloscyllium plagiosum
ATTTTGCTAATCCTCTCTTCCCCCTCCCTGGAAATCTGTGGCGCCTATAAAAAATCCAAGCAGAGTGACCTCTCCTCTCCTGTTTCTAACCTCAGCCCACACTACTTCAGTAGACAAGTCCTCATCAAATGTTCTCTCAGCCACCGTTATACTATGCTTGACTAACATGACATGCATGGGCCCATTGCGGTGCTTCAAACTCCATGAGGCAGCCATACTATCTATGATAGACAGACTCAGTCTGGAACCTCCTCTGTCCTTAAGTCCTTATGCACTGCCTACGCTCCTCCATTTCCCCTTTGCATGTTCCCTTTCCAACCCACTCCACCTGCATCACTCCACATTTGTAGCTGTCAAGGGCAGAAGTCTGTGGAATACCGTCCCTAACCTTCTCTATCCTCCTTTTAGATGTAAGCACCTTAGGAGATTTGCCATTGTGAAAGTTTCCATACAATGCAAGTAGTTGTTGTTATTGCTGCTCATTAGGAGAAACAGGAATGATGCATTCAAAATTCTAACAAGATAGTCACTGATAGGCATAGTGTGCAGACCACCAAATAATAACATCACATTGGGATGGGCAACAAACGAATGAATAACTAATAACCGTAAAAATGGTACGGTTATTATCATGGGTGATTTTAATCTACATGTAGATTTTTCAAACCAGCTCTGTTAGGGTAGCCTTAAGGAGTTCATTAAGTGTATCCATGATAGTCTTTTTGAACAGTATGAAATGGCACCGACAAGGAGCAATCTATCCAAGATCTGGCCCCTGTGCAATGACACAGGAATAATTAATAACCTCACAGTTAGGGATCCTCTTGGAAGAAATGATCACTGTCTGGTTGAAGTTAGAATTCATATGGAGAGTGTGAAGGTAAAATATAATACCTTGGTCCTGTGCTTGAACACGGGCAACTAAAATAGAATGAGGGAGAATCCTCTTGGAAGAAATGATCACTGTCTGGTTGAAGTTAGAATTCATATGGAGAGTGTGAAGGTAAAATAAAATACCTTGGTCCTGTGCTTGAACACGGGCAACTAAAATAGAATGAGGGAGAATCTGGATAAAGTAGACTGGAAACAAAGGTTTATGGTGGGACAGTTTATGAAAGATTTTCAAGACATTTTAGGAAGTGCTCAGCAAAGGTATATTCCAGTGAAAAGGAAGGACTGTAAGAAAAGGTGGTGGACAAAAGATAGGGAATTCTACACAAGTTAGTTTATTCTCTGTGGTTGGAAAGGTGCTTGGGTCTATTATCAAGGAAGAAATAGCAGGGAATCTCGATAGAACTTGTCCCATTGGGCAGACAGCATGGATTCATGACGGGGAGGTCATGCTTGACAAATCGTTTGGAATTCTATGAAGATATTTCGAGCAAGATGGACAACGGGGACCCAGTGGATGCAGTGTACCTGAATTTCCAAAAGGCCTTCAACAAGGTACTGAGCCAGAGGCTGTTGAATTATATAAGGGTGTATGGGATAGAGTATCAGCATGGATAGACGATTGGTTGACAAACAGGAAGCAAAGAGTGGGGATAAACAAGCCTTATTCTGGCTGGCAATCAGTAAATAGTAGTGTGCCTCTAGGATCAGTGTTGGGAC
>NW_025164006.1:0-1611 GCF_004010195.1 Chiloscyllium plagiosum
CAGACCTGTCCCTTAAGGGCAAGGGACCATCTTACTCGTTCTTTCTCTTTCATGTGGGTTGTTTATCCCCAGACCCTTTTAAAACATCCAGGAAACATTGCCCCATGGAGGTATTATACTTTTGCCTGATTTTCACAGAGGTTTCAGATATGTCGAATTGTTGGTCTTTGTATTCTTTTAGTTTCAGTAGAATTTTATCTCCTGATATGTCAGGTGGGGCCAGCCGACCCTTGGTAGTTTTTGGCAGTTCTGTACTCTTATCAACCACCACTGTGATAATAACGGATCTCAAGTCAAGCTTAATTAACCTTGGTCAGAGACATTTACAATACCTCCGCTCCACCATGTACAGACATCTGATTTCAGGGAACTTTAGCCTGTCTACCCCATCGGAATTCAGAATCGCGGGAAGTGGGAGACCCTGAAGTTTAGATAACTGACCAAAGACTTTTAATAAAAGAGGAATCCTTACCTCTATGGACATTGAGGTGGTCTCAAATCCACAGCAAGGTCTGGGTTACTTCAGCGATCCTGCCAGCCTACACCAAGTTTTCAGATTGCATATTTTTAATGAGTGTTTGATAACTGTCTGCAAAATGCTTCCCCCCACTGATACTTCAACCACTTGTCTGTCTCAGTCCTGGACCTCCCTCTTCATTATTGGGACTTGTACATACTGGCTTCAAAAGCTGTCCTGGATCTACTTTAAAGGTTCCTCTAAACCTTTCACACTATGACGGCTACAACTAATGTTGAGGAAGTTTAAATCCCCTGCTATCAATACCCTATTACTTTTACACTTCCCTGAAATTTCCCTTCTTACCTGTTTTACTTGTTCTATGCATTCGGATTTATTTAAGGAGCTTTCTAAGATGTCATCTCTCCTTATTGCTGTAATAATTTCCTGAAACATAATTGTGAGACCTCCTCTTCTTTTGCTTCCTTCTCTGTCTCACATGAAGGCCCTGTATCTTGGAGCATTGAGTTTCCAATCCTGCCTCTCTCTCAGCCATGTCTCAGTGACAGCAACATACCCCCATGTTTTAATCTGTATCCTCAACTCATCTGTCTTGTTCATCAAACTTGCAGCACTAAAATGAATGCCATTCAACCATGTCAAACCCCCTTGCACCTGAACTGGCCTGTAATGTCACTGCCTTCCTGACTCATTGTTGATTCTTCTCTTTCCTTTTGGACATTCATTCTGGATCCCATCCCCTTGCCAAGTTTAGTTTCACACACCCCAACAGCACTTGTAACTAAATTTCCAGCATTAGAGGCTATATATCACTCTGGATGTGTCTTCTCTCAACTGCTCATGTGAAAGGTACTGATTGTCTCATTCTGAGTTCCTTAGAGATAAGATAAAGACTTGATGCAACTTAGTTCTAACAAAACCTGATTTGTATCATATTTGTGCTAAGTGGTTAACTGAACCTGTGGTGTTCACAAACATCAGCAGAAATAGGGCCAGAAAACACAGTTTGGATTTGGATAACAACAGCATCAAAATCCAGCACTGACAGTTACCAGGGAACTCATTGTTGTTTAACTAATCCTGATGAACCAAAAAAATCACTTTACAACAATATGCAGGTGGACAGTCTTTAC
>NW_025164007.1:0-1611 GCF_004010195.1 Chiloscyllium plagiosum
TCGTGAGAGAAATTAAAGCGAGAGGTATTGGGAGGACATATGCAAATGGGAAAGTAAAAAAATCGGTTTACATTCATGTGAATGTAATTGGAATGTAGAGGATGTCGTGCACCAGTTGCATCGAGTGTTCATGAGACTACACTTAGAGTATTTTGTATCGTTTGGAGTCCCAATATAAGAAAGAATATATTGACTACACAGGAACTACAAAAGGTATTATCCAGATTAATCCCTAAAATGGCAAGATTGTCTGATGTGGAAACTCAGCCTTTGATCTCGAGTTTCAAAACATGAGAGGTGATTGCAGTGAATCTTAGAAACATAGGGGGGAACTGAATAACAGAGGGACATGGAGAAGTAAAAGTAGGCGAGATCAGGGAGATTCCCACGATATTCTACACGGACAAGTCGAACAGAATAATCAGCAAACAGTTAGTATCCATTAGAAACCAAACGGGCAATCTGTGTGTCAATCTGGAGAACATTGATGGATTGTTACATGAGACCTTCCCATCTATTTTACTTGGGAGAAGGAGGAGGCAGGTACAGAATTCAAGAAGATGGACTGGGAAGCTCTTGAACAGATTGACGTAAAATACGAGAAAGAACTTGAGGCTTTGTTCTATATAAATTTGGACCAATCTCCATGTCTGAATGAGTTGTATCACAGGCGGCTGTTGGGGTCAAAGGAGGAAAGATCCTGACTGAATATTTTAATTAGAATCTGCCAGAGAACTGGAGAACTGCTAATACGATTCCATTTCACAGTAAGGGTGGGAGAGATAGACCAGGGAACTGTAGACGAGCGAGTATTAGATCACTGTTAAGGAAACTACTGGAGAAAATAGGGAAGGAGAAAATTGAACTCCAATCAGAGTTGCAAGGTTTGATCAGGGATAATCAACATGACGTTATCAGGAGGAAGTCACATCCAATAGATTTGATTGCATTAGTTTGAGGAGATCGATTGTTTAGTTTTTTAGGAAGCCCTTTGACAAATTTCCACCTGGGAAACTGAAAAATAAAGTAAAATCTCACAATATGATGGATAACTTGACAAATTACAACGAAAATTGTCTTAGTAGCAGGAGACAGAGGGTGGTGGGAGAAGGCTATTTGTGTGACTGGAGTCCAGTGTCACTTGGTGTACCACAGAGATCAGTGTTATGTTCCTTATTGTTTGTGTTATTCATAAAAAAAGATGTGAATGTGGAAGGGGCGAGATGGAGATTGGGGGAGATGTGATAAGTAAGTGTATGTTTGACATAAAGATTGTCTAGTTCGTTCGCAGTGAGGAGGAAGGCCTAAAGTTACAGGACGATGCAGATGGAATGGTCAGATGGGCAATCAATGGCAGATAGAATGTAACCCTGATAAATATGAGGTGATGCACTTTGGGAGAAGGAACCAGTCAGGAGGGGACTCAATGAATGGCAGCACACTAGGAAGCTCAGAGGGTGCTTCTCCATGCATCCCTGAATGTGGTTGGACAGGTTAATGGGCTAGTTAAGACTTGGACCTTGGGTGTTGTGTTTCCTAATCAGGGCGTAGATTATAAGAGCAATACAGTGCTTTGGGTCGGCCAAAATGGAATGCTGTATGTAGTTCTGG